>NC_134360.1:54518617-54818617 GCF_048569485.1 Anomaloglossus baeobatrachus | reverse complement strand
AACGCTGTAACATGTGGTAGTATCCTCTTTGATTATGATTCACATTTCCTGTCACCCCACCACCAATCATGTCTGATGCAAGTTCCAACTTTTTTAGGTTAATCAATACCCAATACGTATAGAGTCAACCTACCAATATACTCTTTAATCCTCAAAACGAGGGATCCAAACAACCAGAACCAGAGAGTAAGAAAGGAAGATAAGAAAAGGGAGGGGAGAGAGAGGTGGGGGAGATGGGGAGAACCATGGATGGTTGCAAGGAAGCAACCAGGGAGGGGGAGGGGGGAGGTAGGGAATTGGATGGCGTTTCAGGGTAGCCCGAGCAGTAACAACAACAGAGATTTAAACACCTTGAATATTGACATGTGGTATGGGTGAACTCCCTGCGTAACACTCTCTTTGACCCTATTTGACCCGTTTTTAATTATCAACAGTTTGCCCTGGAAACAGATGCCTGACAGGGGATGCATATACAGAGTTTAGCCACGTGTTCCAAATCTGAAGTATTTTGTTTTTGGCGCGGATGGAGTGAGCCAGACAGAACTCGTATTGGCATTGGAGATTAATTCGGTTATATAGTTCAACTAATGTAGGTGTCTTTGGGGATTTCCAGTGCAAACTTATGCAATATCTGGCAGCTACTAGAATGTGAACTAATAAACCCCTGGATTCCCAAGAGAACTCCTCTATACCCACGTTTAGCACTGCCAGAGCCGGATTCGGATTAATACGATTGCCTGTCAGCTCACCCATCAGGCCAAACACCTCCAACCAGAACGAGAAAACCTTGGGACAAGCCCACCAGCAGTGACCAAGAGTACCCCTTTGGAGGCAGCCCTTCCAACAATGTGGCGAATAATTTGGGAGGAACTGTGCTAAGTTGGCTGGGGACCTGTACCATCGCAGGTGTACTTTTTTCAGTTGCTCCAGATGATTTATACACTTGGAATATTTTTGGATATTTGCTGATGCCGAGTGCCAGTTTGAAGGAGAGGTAGAGACACTCAACTCCACGTCCCATTTATTCATATAAGGAGATTTTTGCTCTTCGGGGGGGGTTATTGAGCCATTTGTATGTCGGGGAGATACCTTTGGATTTAATTATCTTTTTAAATACCAAAGCCTTTGTTGTAGGTAACAGAGGCTTCGACTTTGGAGGAAATTTAGAGGCCAGAAAATGACTAATTTGGATATGTTGATAGAAACAGCCCTTTAAAGAGGGGTGTTCCCATACTATTTCATTAAAGGGGTTAACACCCATATCAGAGTATAGATCCGCCAGCACTGTAATGCCCGATCCCTCCCACCTGGCCAGATTCAAAAAGGGGATTTGAGATTCCAACGACTTGAGGGAAATCTCTGAAAGAGGAATCTGAATCTTATGAATCAAGTCATTTCGCCAGACCTCCAGGGAGGCTGACATGGTGGGAACACACGGGGAGAACCGTGAACGGCTCAAATATTCTGCTTCCATCATTCTTCTGACCGAGCCCTGGCGGGACAGGAAATTTTCAATCTGAGCCCATCTATGTGAATTACCTGGACGCCACCATTCCTTTAGTGATTCAATTAGTAAGGCTTTATAATATGCCGTTATGTTTGGGGTGCCCAATCCCCCTAAGTCATATGGGGGGTATAACACTTTACCTGCGACCCTAGCCCTTTTATTACCCCAGACAAATTTGTTAGTCAACGATTGAAGTTTCATCAGGGTTTTGTGAGAAATTTTGATGGGAAGGCATCTGAGCACATACAATATTTTGGGTAAGAAAACCATTTTAAAGGACTGTATCCTGGCCATCCAGGACAATGATATTTTTTCATACCTTCCCAATTCCTTTTCTAAATTTTGGATCAGAGGTTCCAAATTTTCTTTAATTAACATCTGCGATGGTGTTAGCTTAATACCCAAGTAAGGTATCCCCCTGTCGCACCATTTGAATTGAAAGGCCCCCTCCAGCGCACTCCTGGCCTCCACGGTACATTAAACGGCAGTATCAAAGACTTTGCCGCATTAAGCTTATAATACGACACTTTAGAAAAGTTTGATAATGTGTTCACCACTGCTGGAATCGACACTGCAAGGTTAGAACAGGAAATTATCACATCGTCTGCGTATAAACCAAGTTTATGTTCAAATTCCCCAACTCTTATACCAGAAATGGCTATGTTTTTTCGTATAGGTTCCGCCAGAGGTTCTACCACTAAAGCAAAAATAGCGGGAGACAATGGACACCCCTGGCGGGTGCCATTACTTATTTGAAATTTAGATGACAGAAACCCCGATGCCAACACTGACACATTTGGGTAAGAGTAGAGGGCTAGAATGGATGACTTGATTTTCCCCAAGAACCCGAATTTTGTTAGAACTCTCTCCAGGTATCCCCAGTGCACCCTGTCAAAGGCTTTTTCAGCATCAAGAGACAGGAATGCACTGGGTTCACCCGATATCTCCACCAGTCCAATCAAGTCAAGCATCCGTCTGGTGCCATCCTTAGATTGCCTCCCTGTCACAAACCCAACTTGGTCTGGAGCCACTAAGGTCGGGATCACTTTATGAAGTCTATCTGCCACTAGTTTGGCATAAATTTTAACATCACAATTTAGGAGTGAAATGGGTCTAAAATTACCCGGGGTGTCTGCAGGTTTCCCTGACTTTGGTAGCATGATAATTATCGCTTCTAAGTTGTCTGGGGAAATTGACCCTTTATTTTGCCAAAAATTGAAGGTTTTTGACATAAAGGGGGACAGAGTGGATGTAAATTGTTTGTAATATTCGTATGGCAGCCCATCGGGGCCCGGGGCAGAGTTAGACTTAGTCATTTTGATGGCACCTAGGATTTCATGTGTAGTAAAGGGAAGATTAAGTTCCTCTAATTGCTCATCTGAGACCCGGGGAAGATCCAGGGTGTCTAGGAAACCCTGTATATCCACTTGAGTCGGCTGTGACGTATTGGAATCATATTTTAGATTTTAGATTATACAGGGCCTCATAGTATTTCGCAAATGCTTCTGCTATTTCAATGGGATGTCTAGTGATTGTTCCGTTCGGGTCCCTCAGGAATTCTATTTTAGATTGGATCTCACGTTTTTTCGTCCTTCTTGCCAATAACGACCCCGCTCTATCCCCCATAGCATAATATGTCGATCTATTTTTTTTAAGATTATGTTCGTATTTTTGCAGGAGTAGGGATCTTAATTGGAATCTATGGGTTACAATTTCTTTAGTCAAGTTAGGGGATGCTTTGGCTTTATTCAGGGATTCAAGGTGATGAATACGGGTTAATATATATTTAATATCTGCGTCTTTTTTCCGTTTTTGGATGGAGGCTATTTTTATGAGCTGCCCTCTGACTACGGCTTTATGAGCAGCCCACAGGGTCTCGTCAGAAATTTCCCCATTATTATTAAGTTTAAAATATTCTGTTAACACTGACTCTACTTCATCATGTACCTTCTGCCTACCAAGCAAGCTGGTATTCAGTCTCCACCTAGGGGAATTTTGAACATTAAAGCTACCCTGAACAGACAAAGAGATCGGTGCATGATCTGTCCAAGTAATTAAACCAATATCAGCTGCCACACAATTACTTATAGATTTGCTGTCGACCAAAAAAAAATCAATTCTACTGTATGAGCGATGCCTGGAAGAGAAGAATGTATAGTCTCTTTCTGATGCGTGCAAATATCTCCAGATGTCATGAAAATGGAATTCATTGATGAGATGCTTAAGTTCCTTAGCATGTGGGATGCTGATGTTGGAGCAATCCATGGAGTGTATTACAGGTATATTAAAGTCTCCACAGATGATTTCCGCCCCTGTGGCAGTATCTTTGAATGCTTGGAAAAATTTCCTAGCAAAGGTCAATTGTGATGAATTTGGGGAGTAGACCGTTGCCAAGGTATAAGGGACGCTGTTGATATAACAAGACAAAATAATATATCTTCCATCCGCTCCATAACTGACATTTATCAATTTAAAGGCCACTGAGTTCTTTATTAAAATGGCCACTCCTCCTCTTTTTTTTGAGTCATTAGCAAAAAAGGTGTGTTGGAACCTTGGATGAAGTAGCCGTTTATTATCTGTGGAAAGAAGGTGGGTCTCCTGAATGCACGCTATATCACAGTTAGACGCCTTCACCTCTCTCCACATCATTGACCTTTTTGCTGGGGAGTTGAGTCCGATCACATTAATAGACAATATCTTAATTCTCAAATTGGAGCCGCAGGGGGGTTTGAATTCCTAGGAACGCCATCAGGGATGAGAGGGGCTAGACCAGCAAGGAATTGAGAGAAATTTCCAGAAAAAATTAAGGAACATTTGTGAGAAGAGGAACAAAAACAAAAAAATTCCAACAACACCAGTTTGCCCCGAGTAGGGTGCCCGGTGTATAACCGCTCGCCATAGGCGAGAACATCAGGGGGGCTACGTGACATCCCGTGTCACAGGAGCAGGGACAGCAGGTGCCATAAGCAGGAAGGAGTCCCAGCTAAGCTACTGACCATTCAGGGTTAATCCTGTCTGGAGGGCCTCTATGATTCTCCTGCCCACCAGGGTTTGGTGGGTGGGCTATTCCCCAGTCATCCAGCAATTTGCCCAGCTGAGAAGGAGTATGACATATGTGAGTGCCTCCATCTTTGAAAATTATCATCTTCACTGGAAAACCCCACTTGTACTTGATGTCTTGATCTCTAAGGAGTTTAGAAAGGTGGGCAAATTCTCTTCTTTTATTAAGAGTTGCAGCAGAAAGATCTGGGAAGATTTTTAGTCCCATGAAAGTGTCTGGCAGGGCTGGATTTCCCCACAGTGTGTGAAGCACAGCTTCTTTTGTTTTATAGAAATGAAGTCTAGCCAGGACATCTTTAGGCAGAGCTGGATCTATGCCTTTGGATTTAGGAACTCTATGAATCCTGTCCACTATCAGGTCTCTGGTGTCCCAACCAGGGAGTATAAGCTGCAGAAACTTGTGGAAGTATTCCTGGAGGTCTTTATCTGCTACTGATGAGGGAATCCCTCTGATTTTTAGGTTATTTCTTCAGGATCTGTCCTCTATATCACTGATTTTAAGTTTTAGTGCCTCCACCTCCTTTTCCAAAGCTGTGTTAGCATCTATCAGATTGTTATGTGATGTTGCAAATTCAGCCATTTTAGTTTCTACATGCTCTGTGCGATCACCCAGAGACCTGATCTCTTCCTTCAGCTCTCTTACTATTTCTCTGAGATCAGCCTGCAGGGAAGCCCTCAGCGTTTTCAGCAGAGATTGCATTGTTTCCTCTGTCAGAGGAATGCCTGTGCAGCCTTTCAAGCAGCCTGTATCTCCTTGTGAGGAGTGGGAAGAAGCTGAGTGGGAAGCCAGCGCCATCTTGCTTGGTGAGGAGAGATCCCTATCCAGGGGGTAGAAGTCTGTCAGTTTGGCTGGAGTGCCAGTTTTTTTAGGTCTCCCCTAAAGGTACTGTCACACATAACGAGATCGCTAGCGAGATCGCAGCTGAGTCCCGTTAGCGATCTCGTTATGTGTGACACTTACCAGCGATCAGGCCCCTGCTGTGAGATCTCTAGTCGTTGCAGAATGGTCCAGGCCATTTTCTTCAAAGGCAATGTCCTGCTGAGCAGGACACATCGCTGTGTTTGACACTGTGTGACAGGGTCACAGTGACTGCTGAGATCGTTATACAGGTCACTACTGCGATCTGTATTGTTCTGCATCGCTGGTAAGATCTGACTGTGTGACATCTCACCTGCGACCTCCCAGCGACTTACCTGCGATCCCTATCAGGTCGCATCGTTTTCGGGATCGCAGGTAAGTCGTTATGTGTGAAGGTACCTTTAGGCATAGCTGGGGGCTGGGGTTACTCACACCTCCTGTAGCTGGTAATCCTGTTATCTGTGAGCTGATAAGAGCCGGTTTATCCTGCTGTCAGCACAGAGCTCTCCTTCAAGCAGCCATCGCCATCAGCGTGCAGGCCACCCCCCCCTGAAGTTCTTATTCATGATCATTATTGTAGTATTATATGTCCTTGTGTGGTAGTAATATGTTCTCTAGTCATGCTGTACTGATATATGTCTCGTGTGTGCTATTATTTGGTCATTATGTAGTGTGGTTATAGTGTCACGGTATTTCTCCCTTGTATGTGGTTGTATTCAGTCACTATGTGGTCTGCTTATGGTGTGGCGGTATTACTCTCATGTATGTAGTTATATTCAGTCATTATGTGGTGTGGGTATAGTGTTGCGGTATTTCTCCCTTGTATGTGGTAATTGTGACGACATGGACTCTCATGGGTTAAAGTTTCTTAACATTCAGCCAGACTATTGTTCTTATGTGTGCGAAGTCATGTTTGCTTAGCTATTGCTCTCCAGACTTTTCCAGTAATCATTGTATTGTAGTTGTGTATTGATAATGTAATTACCTTAGTAGCCATTGTCTAGTCGGTGACTTGCCGACTCTATGTAGATATACTGAGTCTTTCTATGCACATCATTTAAATGAACATTATCCATGCAGCTTGAAATTCATCCAATGGGAGAAGCAATCTTGTCCAACCAATCGATGAGGACGCAGTGTATCCTAAGGGAAGGTTAGGGCTATAAAAGGGACTTCTTTAAGCCACCAGGGTTGATGAAGGTTGATGGATGCTGATGGATACAGTCTAAGCTCTTTGGAGCTGAGTAGAGGATCAGGAAATCTTATGGCTTCAATCTAGGGACTCCGGTCTTGGTTGGAGACCATATCCACAGCCTAGGGATTTCGACTCCGGCTGCCAGGATTTTAACATCAAACCAGGACTACCTAAGGAGGACACTCAGGTTGGGACAGTTCAGTCACCTGTTACAGACTTTGCAGACCTCACACAGCTTGGAACCAGTGAGGCATGGACATTCTAAATACCTGGTGAGCCAGCGGAAGGGTGAGACTCTGTTGCCTGTTACATTTGTGTGTTTTGCTGGTTATGTGTTATGTGCTGTTAATTGTTTGGGGAGCCAATAAAGTCTAATTATTGTGGTTCCCTCACCCTGTGTTGTCTGAGTAGTGTTACGCCCATGGTTAGGGAGGCCGGCGTTCAGTTGGGATGAGCCCTGAGCCACGCTGTCTTTCTAAAGGCGGCGGGTTTTAGTGGACGAGAGCACCCACTGAGCCCCGTGTCCCCACAATTGGTGGCAGCGGTGGTGTTACGGTTGCTGCGAGCACTGGAGACTATGTCCAGAATTCTTGCTACTGCACATGTGCGAGCACTGGAGACTAAGTCCAGACTTCTTGCTACTGCACATGTGCGAGCGCTGGAGACTAAGTCCAGATTTCTTGCTACTGCACATGTGCGAGCGCCGGAGACTAAGTCCTATCTTCGAGCCATTGCACATGTGCGGGTGACATCATCGCTGACACGAGGTCACATGTCTCTGACACCTTCTATGCTGATTGGTCGCTGGTCATGTGCTTGTGATGCCTTGCTCGGTGATAGGCCAGCATGACGTCACTCCTGTCGTTCTGGCAGCGGATTGGCTCTGGTGTCCTCCATCTTGGATGAGGCACAGAGTCTATATAAGACCCTGACACACGCCGCATGGCGCTCAGTCCTCTTGGTTCATGCATAAGAGTAGACGCTCTGCGCGCGTTCCTCTAGGCATTCCTCTGTCTATGCTAGGTGAGCGCTACCGGCAGGGTAGCGTTCTTATACCTTACAGCTTCGGCTGCTGTCCGTATCCTTACCTCTTAGGGGAGCGGACATAGGCAGGTGCCTGAGGCACATGGTCTGGCTGGGCCTTGTGGTTCGACTCGTAGGTGGACGTTGCCGCTAGGGTAACGTTCCTTATACTGCGTCTGGCAGTTGTTCGTATCCTCGCACACTAGGGGAGCGAACAGAGGTAGGAGTTTTGTGCGGCTTACGCTGCTGTTCGTCTCTTTTGCACCACTAGAAGAGCGGACCTAGGCAGGTGCCATATCTAGTGGTTCGTGTCCTCGCACACTAGTGGAGCGAACGCAGGTAGGAGCTTTGTGCGGCTTACGCTGCTGTTCGTCTCTTTTGCACCACTAGAAGAGCGGACCTAGGTAGGTGCCATTTCGCACACATTGCCTTTGTCTCTGTGATTATTAACAGAGATCATTCCACACACCCTCCAAGTAAGGGAGGAATTGCTTTACTTACTTATTATATCCTTCTGTGAGTTAACAGAGGTATTGCACTCTGCCATAGTCTGCAGCAGAGTCTTTGCACGGTGGACCCTGACTGTCTGATACTCCTTTAAGTTATTATCAGACAGCCCCCCGTAACATTAGGACTGAGCCAAGGGTCTGGCAGTTATGGCAGAATATCAGCAGTTACACCGTTACATACAAGTACTTGAGTCACGGCTCAAGAGTATAGAGGATAAACCTCAGACCATGGTGACATCTGCACATGATCCTCGACTTGCTCTGCCAAACAGATATTCTGGCGATGCCAGATCATGTCGTGGTTTCATTAGTCAGTGTCAGATACACCTAGAGGTCAACTCTTCTCGCTTCTCTACGGAGAGGTCCAGAGTAGGCTTTATCATCTCCTTACTTCAGGACAAAGCCTTAGAATGGGCGACTCCCCTATGGGAGCGCTCTGATGTGGTTACTCTGAGACATCAAGACTTTCTTGATGCTCTTAAGGCGGTATTCATGGGTCCGCAGGTTACCCATGATGCGGCCCTGAGACTGTTAGATCTATCTCAGGGTTCGTTATCCACTAGTTCTTATGCCATTGCTTTTAGAACTCTGGTGGCAGAACTAGATTGGCCAGAGAAGGTGTTGATTCCTTTCTTCTGGAGAGGGTTGGCAGGCTATGTCAAGGATGCTCTTGCTACTCGTGAGGTCCCTGCTTCTCTGGAGGACTTGATCACAGTAGCAAGGAGGATCGATGTACGCCATAAGGAACGTAGACTCGAGGTCTCTTCCTCACGCCCTAAGCATCGGGCTATTCCAGTTGTTGAGGGTCCACTACCATCTTCCTCAGCATCTGAAACATCTCCCACTCCTATGGAGTTAGGTCATACGTCTTCCAGACTACGCAAGTCTGGTCCTTCTATATGTTACGTATGTCGTCAGGCTGGGCACTATGCCAACAAGTGTCCTAGTCGTCAGGGAAACTCCCTGGCCTAGTAACCATTAGAAGGGGGTTACTAGAGACGTCTTCTGCACCCTCTAAGTGTTGTATCCCAGGTCAGCTCTCGTTATCTGAGAATACATGGCCTATTATGGCTTTTGTGGATTCCGGAGCTGACGGGACTTTTGTGTCCTCAGGATTTGTAAAGGGACACAATATTCCCTCTATCATGTTAGAGGCGCCTATTCCTGTCCGTGTTGTTAATGGAACTATGTTGTCTGACTCCATTACATTGAGGACAGTTCCCTTGCGCCTTTCCCTGTCTCAGGGTCACATAGAGGAGATTTCTTTTCTTGTTTTGCCTGAGGGTATAGACGACGTCCTTCTGGGTCTCCCATGGCTTCGGACTCATGCTCCTCACATTGACTGGGAGTCTGAGAGCATTATTAGTTGGGGTTCGAAATGTCAGTCCCGATGTCTTCCCTTACCACCTAAGGTCATTGCGGTTGCATCTACTGATCTCTCTCCCATACCTACACCCTATCTGGATTTCGCTGACGTGTTCTCCAAACAGGGTGCTGAGGTTCTTCCACCCCATAGGCCGTATGACTGTGCCATAGACCTTATCCCAGGTTCGGTTCCACCTAAAGGCAGTGTTTACCCCCTGTCGATACCTGAGTCGGAGGCCATGTCGACCTATATAAGAGAGAGTTTAGAGAAGGGGTTCATTCGTAAGTCTGTCTCTCCCGCGGGAGCTGGGTTTTTCTTTGTTTGGAAGAAAGAGGGTGATTTGCGTCCCTGCATAGATTACAGGGGTCTCAACGCAATCACAATAAAGAACAAATACACATTACCTTTAATTTCGGAGCTCTTTGACAGACTGAGAGGAGCTCAAGTTTTTACGAAGTTGGATCTGCGGGGTGCGTATAACTTGGTACGAATTCGAAAGGGTGACGAATGGAAGACCGCTTTTAACACCCGAGACGGTCACTATGAATACCTCGTCATGCCTTTTGGGTTATGTAATGCACCCGCAGTATTTCAGGACTTCGTAAACGATGTGTTCAGGGATTTACTGTTATCCTCAGTAGTGGTGTATCTGGACGACATCCTGATTTTTTCTCCTGATCTGGAGACTCATCGTCAGGATGTCGTTCGTGTCCTTTCCCGTTTAAGGGAGCACTCATTGTTTGCTAAACTCGAGAAATGTGTATTCGAGCAGTCCTCATTGCCTTTTTTGGGTTACATTATCTCACAAGAGGGCCTGGCTATGGATCCTGCGAAGCTCTCTGCTGTCCTGCAATGGTCCGAACCTCATTCCTTGAAGGCGGTGCAACGCTTCTTAGGATTCATAAATTATTACAGGCAGTTCATACCCCATTTTTCCACTTTGGTGGCCCCTTTGGTGGCCTTGACTAAGAAAGGTGCTAATCCCAAAGCCTGGTCTACTGAGACATCTCAGGCTTTTGAGGCAGTAAAAAGACACTTTTCAACTGCACCCGTTCTTCAAAGACCCGATGAGAGTAAGCCCTTCCTCTTAGAGGTTGATGCCTCTTCAGTGGGTGCTGGTGCGGTCTTGTATCAAAAGAATGGTGCAGGTAGAAAAAGGCTGTGTTTCTTCTTTGTGAAAACCTTTTCACCGGCAGAGAGAAACTATACCATTGGGGATAGGGAACTGCTCGCCTTGAGATTAGCCTTGGAGGAGTGGCGTCACTTGCTGGAAGGAGCGAAACATCCTTTCCAGGTTTATACAGACCATAAGAATCTGACGTACTTACAAACCGCTCAGCGTCTGAATCCTCGCCAAGCCCGCTGGTCCTTGTTTTTCTCCCGCTTTCACTTCTCCATCAACTATCTGTCTGGGAGTAAGAATAACAAGGCAGACGCCCTGTCTCGCTCTATGCTTTCTACCCAGGAAGAGATTGACGAACCTCGTCTTATCCTTCCCTCCAGGGTTTTTCATACGCTCTCCCCTGTGACGTTAGACCAAATCCCACCGGGCAAGACCTTTGTTCCGCCTGATCGACAGAATGATATACTGTCATGGGCCCACACCTCAAAGGTGGGTGGGCATTTTGGTATTAGGCGGACACGAGAGTTACTGGAGAGGTGGTATTGGTGGCCACACTTAGCCAGCCACGTCAAGAGATATGTCGGTTCCTGCTACTCGTGTGCTCGCAACCGTCCATTACGGCAGAGACCGGCTGGGCTCTTGCATCCTTTACCAGTGCCAGATAGACCATGGGAGGTGGTAGGCATGGACTTTGTGGGTGATCTTCCATGTTCACAGGGACATAGATTTGTGTGGGTCATTACGGACCATTTCTCCCGGATGGTTCATCTCGTACCGTTATCGAGAATCCCATCTTCCAGGGTACTAGCCAAACTATTCCTCAAGCATGTCTTTAGGCTTCACGGGATGCCAGATCGTATCATTTGTGATAGAGGCCCGCAATTTACTTCCCGTTTCTGGCGAGATCTTTGTAGCCTTCTGCAAATTGAGTTGAATCTCTCTTCGGCATACCATCCGGAGACCAATGGTTTGGTTGAACGTACCAATCAATCTATGATTATATACCTTCGACACTTTGTTGCTGAGAACCACGATAACTGGTCCTCCCTCCTACCCTGGGCAGAATTTGCCCTTAACAATTCGCTGGCTGAGGCCACTGGGCAGACACCGTTCGTACTCAATAATGGGCAACACCCTAGGGTACCGGTACCGTTTCCCGCTGCTGCACCTCCTCCTCTTGTGGCCGACTGGGCAACTAATGCCAGAGAGGTTTGGGATCAGACTCAAGAGTCGATCCAAGCAGCTAAGGACCGTATGAAGACGGTGTCCGATCGGTTTCGTCGCCCGGCTCCTGTCTTTTCTCCAGGGGACTTTGTGTGGCTCTCTGCAAAACACGTGAGACTTAGAGTGAGCTCTGTCAAATTTGCTCCTCGCTTCCTGGGTCCTTATGAGGTTCTTCGACAGGTAAATCCTGTAGTCTACCAATTGAAGTTACCCGTTCATCTTAGGATTCATGACAAATTCCATGTCTCACTGCTAAAGCCAGCTATTTTACCTCACGCTCGTGAAGTGCACTCTCCTGCCTCTGATTCCTCTCGCTCTAGCTATGAGGTACGAGCCATAGTTGGTTCTAAGATGGTTAGAGGGCGCAGGTTCTTCTTGATAGATTGGGAGGGTTACGGCCCGGAACATCGCTCTTGGGAGCCTGAGGAGGCTGTCCATGCTCCCGACTTAGTTGCCGATTACCTGCATTGCCGGGAGGGGGGCCCTTAAGGGGGAGGTACTGTTACGGTTGCTGCGAGCACTGGAGACTATGTCCAGAATTCTTGCTACTGCACATGTGCGAGCACTGGAGACTAAGTCCAGATTTCTTGCTACTGCACATGTGCGAGCGCTGGAGACTAAGTCCAGATTTCTTGCTACTGCACATGTGCGAGCGCCGGAGACTAAGTCCTATCTTCGAGCCATTGCACATGTGCGGGTGACATCATCGCTGACACGAGGTCACATGTCTCTGACACCTTCTATGCCGATTGGTCGCTGGTCATGTGCTTGTGATGCCTTGCTCGGTGATAGGCCAGCATGACGTCACTCCTGTCATTCTGGCAGCGGATTGGCTCTGGTGTCCTCCATCATGGATGAGGCACAGAGTCTATATAAGACCCTGACACACGCCGCATGGCGCTCAGTCCTCTTGGTTCATGCATAAGAGTAGACGCTCTGTGCGCGTTCCTCTAGGCATTCCTCTGTCTATGCTAGGTGAGCGCTACCGGCAGGGTAGTGTTCTTATACCTTACAGCTTCGGCTGCTGTCCGTATCCTTACCTCTTAGGGGAGCGGACATAGGCAGGTGCCTGAGGCACATGGTCTGGCTGGGCCTTGTGGTTCGACTCGTAGGTGGACGTTGCCGCTAGGGTAACGTTCCTTATACTGCGTCTGGCAGTTGTTCGTATCCTCGCACACTAGGGGAGCGAACAGAGGTAGGAGTTTTGTGCGGCTTACGCTGCTGTTCGTCTCTTTTGCACCACTAGAAGAGCGGACCTAGGCAGGTGCCATATCTAGTGGTTCGTGTCCTCGCACACTAGTGGAGCGAACGCAGGTAGGAGCTTTGTGCGGCTTACGCTGCTGTTCGTCTCTTTTGCACCACTAGAAGAGCGGACCTAGGTAGGTGCCATTTCGCACACATTGCCTTTGTCTCTGTGATTATTAACAGAGATCATTCCACACACCCTCCAAGTAAGGGAGGAATTGCTTTACTTACTTATTATATCCTTCTGTGAGTTAACAGAGGTATTGCACTCTGCCATAGTCTGCAGCAGAGTCTTTGCACGGTGGACCCTGACTGTCTGATACTCCTTTAAGTTATTATCAGACAGCCCCCCGTAACAGGTGGGATACTACTCAGCCTGGTTTACCCAGGGGAGCTGCAGCGGACTGGTGTTTTCGGACACCGTCCAGGGCTCAACAACCAGGGAGGCACATAAGCATACCCAGCAGGCCATAGGGGAGGCATTCAGGTTTCGGACGCTGCCATGTCCAACCCCACCAGCTCAGCCATGGGACAAGGACAAGAGAGGAGTTACAACCGCTGCAGTAAATGGATGCTACAGGATCTGTGCCAGAGGCGAAAGATTATCTACTGGAACGCTGAGACTCGGTCAGTCTTGATCCAGAAATTAGTCCGTTGGGATGCCCAGAATGATGCAGAGGATGATGAGGATCCCGTCGATATTGACCCAGAGGATTTAAACTATGTGCCACATCATGGATCTAGTGACAATCGGAAATCAACTTTGTCCAAAATGGCCCAAACCACAGCGTTGTTGGATGCATTGGGGCCTAGATCCTCAAGAGAAGAGAGGGCTTGGGTTATGGAATATGTTTATGGGATTCCAGCTGCCGTACTGCTAGCACCAGCCGGTCGAGATGGATGGTCCCGCTATCCAGCAGAAGCTTCACCAAAACAAAGAGGCCGCATGCTTGGAGCCCATCTGCCAGACCTACCAGTCAACATATGCCGAGATGAACCAACGAGACCTGAGGAATGCTACTCCCAAGAAACAACAATAGCTAAGGAAGTGGTTTATCCAGTCCACACCCTACGGCAGGTCGGACACCGTACACCAGCCAACCTCCATCCCTACATCCAGACAGTCAAGGTCGGTGATATACAGGCTCAGGGACTTCGAGACATTGGATCTTCCATCACTCTGGTAAGCCCAGTTATTGTTTCCCCGGAAGACCCTGTACCGGATTCCCAATTATCCATCTCCCTGGCTGAGGGCCAGCGCTCAGACATTCCTCTGGCATGTGTGCAGTTGGACCTAAGGACTGACCAGGGAGAGGTCGAGGTGGAGATTGTGAACAGCCTCCCCATACCTGTCATTGTGGAGACTGACCAGAGCAAGGCTGATGTGGAGCTTATGGACACCGTCCCCACACCAGTTATTTCAGGAAAGGACCAGGGAGAGGTTGATGTGAGACTTGTGAACAGCCTCCCCACACCTGTCATTGTAGAGACTAACCGGAGCAAGGCTGATGTGGGGCATATGGACACCGTCCCCACACCAGTTTTTTCGGGAAAGGACCAGGGAGAGGTTGATGTGAGACTTGTGAACAGCCTCCCCACACCTGTCATTATGGAGACTGACCAGAGCAAGGCTGATGTGGAGCTTATGGACACTGTCCCCACACCAGTTACTTTGGGGTCTGACCAGGAAGAGGTCCATATGGAGTTTATGGACAGCCTCCCCACACCTGTTGTTTCGGGGACTAGCCAGGAGGAAGTTGAAGTGGGGTTCATAGATGGCCCCACCAAGCCTGTTGTTTTAGATCCCACTCAAAGGGAAGGGAAAGTGGGGCTTGTGAATTACCTGCTCACACCAGTCATTTTGGAGAATGACCTAGGACAAGGACTATCCAGTCAGTTTGAAGCAGCCGTCACCCACCTCCAAGCCAAGCAGGACCCTGATGTGGATCTTTCTAACATCTTTTCCAGGGATGGTTTGCATTCCCGGTCTCCATCATCCACTTCTGAGCCAAGAACCGTGAGTAAGCCTAACCACACTGTGGCTGTTGACTGGGGGAGGATTGATAGTGGGAGATTTGTGCAGGCCCAACTCATGAACCCCACCTTAGTGCTTGTCCGCAATATGGCTGCTCAACTTGGGGGAGGTAATCAGGGGGAGGTGTATAGATGCGAGCCTCTGTTGCTGACCTCACCATTAAAAAGGACAATGCCGTCAAGAGGAGAAGGATGATCGAAAGCCTATCATGTCTGGCTAATATTAAGAAGGGGGAGGAATGTGACGACATGGACTCTCATGGGTTAAAGTTTCTTAACATTCAGCCAGACTATTGTTCTTATGTGTGCTAAGTCATGTTTGCTTAGCTATTGCTCTCCAGACTTTTCCAGTAATCATTGTATTGTAGTTGTGTATTGATAATGTAATTACCTTAGTAGCCATTGTCTAGTCGGTGACTTGCCGACTCTATGTAGATATACTGAGTCTTTCTATGCACATCATTTAAATGAACATTATCCATGCAGCTTGAAATTAATCCAATGGGAGAAGCAATCTTGTCCAACCAATCGATGAGGACGCAGTGTATCCTAAGGGAAGGTTAGGGCTATAAAAGGGACTTCTTTAAGCCACCAGGGTTGATGAAGGTTGATGGATGCTGATGGATCCAGTCTAAGCTCTTTGGAGCTGACTAGAGGATCAGGAAATCTTATGGCTTCAATTTAGGGACTCCGGTCCCGGTTGGAGACCATATCCAAAGCCTAGGGATTTCGACTCCGGCTGCCAGGATTTTAACATCAAACCAGGACTACCTAAGGAGGACACTCAGGTTGGGACAGTTCAGTCACCTGTTACAGACTTTGCAGACCTCAGACAGCTTGGAACCAGTGAGGCATGGACATTCTAAATCCCTGGTGAGCCAGCGGAAGGGTGAGACTCTGTTGCCTGTTACATTTGTGTGTTTTGCTGGTTATGTGTTATGTGCTGTTAATTGTTTGGGGATCCAATAAAGTCTAATTATTGTGGTTCCCTGACCCTGTGTTGTCTGATTAGTGTTACGCCCACGGTTAGGGAGGTCGGCGTTCAGTTGGGATGAGCCCTGAGCCACGCTGTCTTTCTAAAGGCGGCGGGTTTTAGTGGACGAGAGCACCCACTGAGCCCCGTGTCCCCACAGTAATATTCGGTTACTATTTGGTTCAATTATGGTATGGTGGTATTACTCTCTTGTATGTGGTTGCTTTTGATCACTATGTTTTGGTAGTTTGTTATCTGGTCATGATGTCGCAGTATTTCTCCCTTGTATGGGGTATTATTCGGTCAATTTGTGGTCTGGTCACGGTGTGGCAGTATTTCTCCCTTATATGTGGCTGTATTTGGTCACTGATTGGTGGTAATATGTGGTCTGGTCACGGTGTGGCAGGAATTCTCCCTTGTATGTGGTATTATTGGTTTTGGTATAGTGGATTGTGTTGTGTATGGAGGTCACTTTTTCCTTTCTATAAGGGGGAGATTATTTTCAATAGAAATTAAATACTTAAACATTTAACCCATCCCTGTCCTGTGACTATTACACTACAGGAAATATGCACTTAGAGGTTCTCCAGTGAAAACAAGTAATCACCTTTACTAAGGCCAGGTGCACGTGTTGAGTATTCAGTGAGTTTTTTACCTCAGTATTTCAAGCCAAAACCAGGAGCGGTAAAATCAGAGGAAACGTGTAATAGAAACTCGAGCACAACTTCTGTATTTTTCACCCACTCCTGGTTTTGGCTACAAATACTGATGTAAGATACTGACCAAATACTGAACGTGGCCTAAGGATAAGTGATAACATATTGATCAGTGGGGTCCGATTGCTGGGACCTGCACCGATCCTGCAACTTTTATCCCCCATTACACTGGAGCTCGTGTCCGACTCGACCCCCTCATCCATTCATTCCCTCAGTGGCTGCGAGCACTGCGCTTGTTTTTATCTGGCTGCTCCACAGAGGATGAATGGAGCTGCGGTCACACACTCCACCTGCTGCCGCTGCAAAACGTTCCCCAATCTTCCTATCGGTGCGGTTTCCACTGGTCTGGTTCCACCGATCAATAAGTAATCACTAACCAAACCTGTGGATCAGTGATAATTTCTTTTCACCAAAGACCCCATTACTGCAAACTACTATAATTGTACATCCCAGTTATGGTGCACAATATAGATGTGCAGGAGCCGCCTGTGTATACAGTCAAAGCAACACAATAATGGGAATAACGATAATGTGTGTTTAAATTTAGCTGTAGGGTGGGCCCCTGGAGTCAATTCCCCTGGTGGGCCCCAGACACCTCAGTCCGAGCTTGCTCTACAGTATAGAGAGGACACTGCTGATTATAAGAGCTTACACTCTACAGGACAGAAAGGACCCTGCTGACCAAAAGAGCTTACACTCCACAGGACAGAGAAGACCCTGCTGACCATAAGAGCTTACACTCTACGGTATAGAGGGGATACTGCTGACCATAAGAGCTTACACTCTACAGGACAGAGAGAACCCCCAATGACCATAAGAGCTTACACTCTACAGTAAAGAGAGGACACTGCTGACCATAAGAGCTTACACTCTACAGTATAGAGGGGATACTGCGGACCATAAGAGCTTACACTCTACAGGACAGAGAGAACCCTGATGACCATAAAAGCTTACACGCTACAGGAGAAAGATGAACTTGCTGACCATAAGAGCTTACACTCTACAGAAGAGAGAGAGAGAGAGAGGAGAGATCCTACTAACCAAAAGAGGTTACATTGTACAGAAGAGAGAGGATACTACTGACCATAAGAGGTTACACTCTATACTGGAAAGAGAGAAGGGACCCCACTGACCATAAGAGCTTACACTCTACAGAAGGAGAGTTACCCAGTGACTCTGTACATAGAAAATTGCCCTGCTGTAAAAACTGTGCTCCACTGGGAACTTCTGATTGATGATTGCCCAGGTTCTGATCACCTCTGTACAAGGTGTGATAATCCATAGATGTCATAGAGTGTTGGAATAAAAAGGAGAATCTGGAGGAAACCCATGCAAACATGGGAGAACATACAGACTCCTTGCAGATGTTAAATAGTAGAGTAGACCTGGCTCAACTATATAGTCGGGTGCTCTGGAGAAAATAAGTCCAATAAATAACAAAAAAAAGTGGTGTGCCGCAGCTTTTTTGTTATTCCTTGCAGATGTTGTCTTTGGAGGGATTTGAACCCAGGACTGTAAAGCAGCCGTGCTAACCACTGAGCCACTGTGCTGCCCATAACACAAAGTCAGGGATTATAGTCATGTGTGTGAGTAAATAGAGAAAAACTGAGTGAGGAAAAGTCAAACTCAACTGCAGAGGTGAGGCTGATGAAGACAATTTCATGCCAAGACAGAGCACAGCAAAACGTGGCAACAATTTCACAGCAGACGGGGCTTCAAGATTTGTCGTTCACCAAGAAATGGGCGACGTTAAGCGCTGAACATGCAGAGAAGGAAACGGCAGCAGATGAAAAACTGAACATGAATCAGAAAATCTCCCTCAGCCCCATCAGCTCAGAACTTATTGCAACCAATGGACCCCAATGATGATATTGGGGTCAGGCTGACACCTCGGCCGCAGCCAGGGTCATTAAGTTACATGTCAGTAATGTAGAAATAGCCATCAGCCGTGTGAGAAAAAAGGAAATAGTGTAAAATATCCTGTTCAGGAAGAGATAATTGAAAATAATATAATTTATAATTAACTCCTTCATGCACCGATACTCTAATAATATGTAGAACATAATGTTCTGACGATATCGATAGTGACATTTTAATTGCTGTGTATGAAAACATAAAGCTGCTCCCCCAGATTATCTCCCCAGCTTCATATATTAAGCAGAGTTATAGCACGTCTATATGAAATGCACTGTGAAGAAATAACAGCGTCCTGTCCCTTTAAATTCTGCGTGTTGCATGACACTGGTCAGCAGCCAATAAGATTGCTGGATTTGAATCTGAAGAAATAAACACAAACAAACTGTCGCTCTCCTCAGTGTTTTACAGACAGTGACGAGTGGAGTTGTATATCGGTGAGTGCCGCCATCACATCCCCTGATGACCAAACACTGATTTATCTCATCTCCTCGATGCCTCTTTCCTGTTATCTGGAATCCGCTGATGATTTTATCATTTCACCTAAACTCAAAACAGGCGAGAACACCGGGCAGAGCCGAGAATTCTGCCACAACAGCTGCTGTCACCGGCCACTAGGGGGCGCTATCAGTGCAATCTGTATTTACTGGTGCACTGGGCTCCCCCTAGTGGCTGCAGGAAAGCAGAAGTTTATGTTTAGCTTACACAGGACACTGCTGCCGGTATTATTTATTGGGGCATTATTTACCACTAATGTCAGTGGGATTAGTGTCCTGGCACTGTTATTGGGGGTCAGGCTCTATGTGCTGGTAATGAAGTCACTTTCGCTGTCATTTTTGTGGGGTTACTTGTTTTTATTTGCATGAAGAACATAGAAATCCATGTCTGCCATATATCTTTATTTACAGGCCCCAGTACAATCCTATGTACAATGTTTTCCATGTGGTATTACCTATACTGGAGACTCTACAAACACCCAGAATAGACTGGATTTGCTCATGTTGCCTCCATGTATGGGTGTAATGGAGTATGATACCGGGGGGGGGGGGTGCTAACTATGAATATGTGTGGGAAGCTGCGGTGTTTGATCTCTATCAGATCTGTGACTAAATCTTTTTTGGATTCACAGATTTTCAAATGGAGTTGTCAATGTACGACATTTACAAGATGGCAGCGAGCAGCCGCTCTATGGAGGTCTGCAGCTTTATTATACACGGACCCTCGTCCTATTGTCCATCCCTGATGAGTGATAAGTGGACACTCACCAGATTCTGTTTTATTTAGGACGTCTACCGCCGCCGGCACTGCATCTTCGGATCTGGATACGTATCATGTGAGATTATTATTTTATATAATAACAATTTCCACTTAATCTGAGAATAAAGTGTCATTCCAATAATCCAGCATTTAATAATCCAGAACATGTATTAGTCCAGCACAGAATTACAGGACATTTGTCACGGCCAGGTGGACGGGCAGACCCAGGAGGTGGATCCACTGGGCCGAACTCCTAGATGGTAGTAAAGAGTCCGGTAGCTGGAGCACTATAAACAGCAGAACAGTCCGTGCACACGAGTATAGCGGAGAAGTCCCTGGGACCACGGAGTCACGGGTGGTAGTCCGGGTGACGCAGCTCTGGTTCGGAAGCCGAGATGATGTCAGGCGGGGTCCGGAACCTTTGGAGCGAGGTGATGAGTCACCGCAGGGATCCGGGATGGTGCGGACTGTCAGGATGGCAGATGGACAGCGTTCGGGGTTCGGGATACGGCAGGACTGGATGGCGAGGCAGGCACGGCTCTACGAGAGAGATAGGTAAGTACATGCACAGAAACACCAGGAGACCTGACTCCTAGCTTAGGAAACACGAAGATCAGGCCCCGCCCCCTTGGACAATAACCCCCTTTATACCCTGTACCTGTTTAGCCTCATTTCCTGTTAATGGACGCTGGCCCTTTAAGAAAGGGTCAGTGACCGCGCGCGCGCCCTAATGCGCATGCGCGCCGCCCGGGTGCCAGAAGCCAGGGAAGGAGGCTGCGAGGAGGACGCAGGGGAGCCGGCCAGGGCCTGGGAAGCCGTCGGGTGCCGGGATCGGAGACCAGGGGGCCTGGGAAGGACGGGCACGGGAGGCTGGAGAGCGGGGAGCGTGGCAGGTGAGCCGGGGAGCGGGGGTGAGGACCCGGGGAGCGGAACCGAGGACCCGGGGAGCGTGACAGTACCCCCCCCCCACGCCCCCCTCCCCGCAACTGGGACATGAAGGCACGGATCAGAGGAGTGCCCACGTTCTCCCTGGGCTCCCAGGACCTATCCTCAGGACCATACCCTTCCCAGTCCACCAGGAAGAACTGTCGACCTCGTACGGTCTTCATGGCCACGATATCCCTTACCGCATAGATGTCGTCATCGGCAATAGGTGGAGGAGCCGGACTGGCAGCAGCGGAGAAGGGACCAAGGACAACCGGCTTGAGCAGGGAGACGTGGAATGAGTTGGGTATCCTCATCGTGGCCGGGAGCTGTAGCTTGTAGGAGACCTCATTGATCTTGTTGAGGACTTTAAACGGCCCAATGTAGCGAGGACCCAGCTTGTATGATGGTATCTTCAGGCGGACGTACTGGGAAGCAAGCCAGACGAGATCTCCAGGAGAGAAACACGGAGGGTCCAGACGTTTCTTGTCAGCGTGTCTTTTCATCCGCAGGGAAGCACGCCCAAGGGACGCTTTGACAGAGTCCCAAATGGTTGCAAAGTCACGGGCTACTGTATCTGCAGCAGGGACATCCGAAGAAGGAGATACAGGCAATGGGATGGAAGGCTGAAGTCCGTAAACGACATGGAAGGGAGAGCTGGAGGAGGACTCACTGACGTGGTGGTTGTGGGAGAATTCAGCCCAGGGAAGAAGAGCGGACCAGTCGTCGTGATGGGCGTTAACATAGTGACGTAAGAAAGAGGTCAAGATTTGATTGACCCTCTCTACCTGGCCATTAGACTGAGGATGGTATGCAGATGAAAAGTCCAGAGTCACTCCCAGATGTTTACAGAGAGCCCTCCAGAAGCGGGAGGTGAACTGAGTTCCTCTGTCGGATACGATGTGTAATGGAAAGCCATGCAAGCGGAAGATGTGTTGTATAAAGGCGTCCGCGAGTTCCTGAGCAGAGGGCAGTCCAGCCATAGGGACGAAATGGGCCATTTTAGAGAACCGGTCCACCACGACCCATATGACTGTGTGTCCGGAGGACAATGGCAAGTCCGTAATAAAGTCCATTGCTATGTGTTGCCACGGAACTGACGGTATCGGCAGAGGCAGAAGACGGCCATATGGGAGGTGTTTGGGCGTCTTGTTCCTGGCACAAGAGGAACAGGCGGATACAAAAGCAGCGACGTCCGTGCGAAGGGATGGCCACCAGTAATGACGTACAATCGCACCCCATGTCTTTTTCTGACCAGCATGACCGGCTGTTTTCGAGGCATGTCCCCAGTGTAACACTTTTTCCCTGTCTACCTCGGAGACATAGGTCTTCCCAGGCGGTATCTGGGCCAGGGTGACAGGGGCCACCGGAATGATTTTACTAGGACAAATGATGGGTTGGGTAGTCTCTTCCTCCTGCTCCATGGGCATGAAAGACCTGGACAAGGCATCAGCACGTACATTCTTGTCCGCGGGTCGGAAGTGAAGCTGGAAATCAAACCTGGCAAAGAATAGGGACCACCTGGCTTGCCGTGGGTTCAGTCGCTGAGCGGACCGCAGGTATTCCAAGTTCTTGTGGTCCGTGTAAATAATCACGGGGTACACTGCCCCTTCCAGGAGGTAGCGCCATTCCTCCAAAGCCAGTTTGACTGCCAAGAGCTCTCGGTCACCGATGGTGTAGTTGCGTTCAGGCGCTGAGAAGCCCTTGGAGAAGAATCCGCAAGTCACCATCTTCCCGGAGGAGGACTTTTGCATGAGCACTGCTCCGGCTCCTGAGGAGGAGGCATCCACCTCCAAGGTGAACTGGCGGTTTAACTCCGGACGGTGAAGTACAGGAGAGGAGGCAAATGCCCGCTTCAGAGAGCCAAACGCGGCGTCAGCCGCAGGTGACCAGTCCTTTGGATTAGCCTCCTTCTTAGTCAGGGCGGAGAGAGGAGCAGTCAAGGCAGAGAAGTGAGGGATAAACTGGCGGTAGTAGTTGGCGAATCCCAGGAAGCGTTGGATTGCCTTCAGTCCAGAAGGAGGAGGCCAGTTGAGAATGGCAGAGACCTTCTTGGGATCCATCTGCAGTCCGGTATCAGAGATGATGTACCCCAGGAAGGGGAGAGAAGACTGCTCAAAGACACACTTCTCATACTTTGCGTACAGACGATTCTCTCTCAGTCTTTGTAGAACCAGCTGTACGTTTTCTCTGTGGGTTTGGAGGTCCGGAGAGAAGACAAGGATGTCATCTAGATACACTACCACACAGATGTAGAGAAGGTCCCGGAACACGTCGTTCACCAGTTCTTGAAAGACGGCAGGAGCGTTACACAGGCCGAAGGGCATCACGCAGTATTCATAATGTCCATCGCGCGTATTGAACGCGGTTTTCCATTCGTCACCAGAGCGGATGCGGACCAGATTGTAAGCACCCCGAAGATCCAGCTTGGTGAACACACGAGCTCCTCTAAGCCGGTCAAACAATTCGGGAATGAGCGGCAGTGGGTACTTGTTTTTTACGGTGATTTGATTCAAACCCCGGTAGTCTATGCATGGGCGTAAGTCGCCCTCTTTCTTCTTGACAAAGAAGAAACCTGCTCCAGCAGGAGAGGAGGATCTCCGAATGAACCCCCTTGCCAGGCTCTCTGAGATGTAAGTAGACATGGCCCTTGTTTCGGCTGGAGACAATGGATATATCCGTCCTCGAGGTGGTGTTGTTCCTGGGAGCAGGTCGATGGCACAATCGTATGGACGATGTGGCGGCAGTACCTCGGATTCCTTTTTATCAAAAACATCTGCAAAGGACCAATAGGCCGAGGGCAGCCCCGGTAGGTTCTCTGGAACCGGAGGTCGTCGGATGGGTTGTATGGACTTTAGGCACCTCTCATGACACGAAGAGCCCCATCGGGTGATTTCGCCAGTGCCCCAACTGACTGATGGTTCGTGTGTCCGCAACCATGGAAGTCCCAGCAGGATCTGGTGGGACATGTGTGGGAGGACGTAGAAAGCGATGTTCTCGGTGTGAAGGGCACCGATACGCAGTTCGACCGGCCTGGTGATCCAGGAGATGGTGTCAGAGAGGGGTCTCCCATCCACCGAGGCAATCACTAGGGGCTTGTCGAGTGGAATAACAGGCACCCGGTACTTGTCCACCGTGGTCTGCTGGATGAAATTGCCTGCTGCCCCGGAATCGAGGTAGGCATCAGCCGTGAACCGCGTCTCTCCCGTTGTCACTTGCACTGTCCATGTAACCGGGTCAGAGAGAGTCCCAGCACCTAGGGTGGCCTCTCCTACCAACCCTAGGCTTTGGAGTTTCCCGGCCTCTCTGGACAGGAGCGTAGCAGGTGTGTGCCCTCACCGCAGTAAAAGCAGAGACCCTTGGCGAGCCGCTCTGCTCGACGTTGTTCAGACTGACGCACTCGGTCGATCTGCATGGGCTCGTGGACGGGAGCCCCAGCTGTCGATGACTGAAGTACGGAGGATTTCTGCGGAGGAGAGGAATGCCGTACTGGACGTCTCTCACGGGACACTTCCTTGGATCGCTCCTGAAAGCGAATGTCCACTCGAGTCGCTAGGGTAATCAGGGCATCCAGGGTGGTCGGTACGTCACGACCCGCCAGCTCGTCTTTAATTCGCCCTGAGAGTCCTTCCCAGAAGGCGGCGGTTAGGGCCTCGTTGTTCCACCCTAGTTCTGAGGCCAGGGTGCGAAACCGGATCGCGTATTGACCCACCGTCAGAGTCCCCTGACGTAAGCGGAGAAGAGACGAAGCAGACGCGGAGGCGCGTCCGGGCTCATCGAAGGTACCACGGAATGCCTGCAGGAAGTCCTGGATGTTCGTGGTCACAGGATCCCCCTTCTCCCACAAGGGGTTCATCCACGCCAGTGCCTCACCCTCTAGATGGGACATGATGAAGGCGACCTTGGCTTGGTCGGAGGCAAACAAATGCGGCAGCTGCGTGAAATGGAGGGAGCATTGGTTTAAGAATCCCCTGCAGGTCTTGGGGTCTCCGGCGTACCGGGGTGGTGAAGCCAACCGAAGTCTGGTGGTATCTGAAGAAGTCGCCACAGGAGCTGGAGCCGTGGCTTGACTAGTGGAAGCCCGGGATGTTGAAGTCGTAACTGCCGCTTGTAGCGTGTTCAGGCGGGCGTCCACAGAAGACATGAATTGCAGCATGCGGGTCTGAGTCTCACGCTGGCGTTGGAGTTCCTCCTGTACGGCTGCTAGTGCTGCAGCGGGATCCATGGCCTGATCTTACTGTCACGGCCAGGTGGACGGGCAGACCCAGGAGGTGGATCCACTGGGCCGAACTCCTAGATGGTAGTAAAGAGTCCGGTAGCTGGAGCACTATAAACAGCAGAACAGTCCGTGCACACGAGTATAGCGGAGAAGTCCCTGGGACCACGGAGTCACGGGTGGTAGTCCGGGTGACGCAGCTCTGGTTCGGAAGCCGAGATGATGTCAGGCGGGGTCCGGAACCTTTGGAGCGAGGTGATGAGTCACCGCAGGGATCCGGGATGGTGCGGACTGTCAGGATGGCAGATGGACAGCGTTCGGGGTTCGGGATACGGCAGGACTGGATGGCGAGGCAGGCACGGCTCTACGAGAGAGATAGGTAAGTACATGCACAGAAACACCAGGAGACCTGACTCCTAGCTTAGGAAACACGAAGATCAGGCCCCGCCCCCTTGGACAATAACCCCCTTTATACCCTGTACCTGTTTAGCCTCATTTCCTGTTAATGGACGCTGGCCCTTTAAGAAAGGGTCAGTGACCGCGCGCGCGCCCTAATGCGCATGCGCGCTGCCCGGGTGCCAGAAGCCAGGGAAGGAGGCTGCGAGGAGGACGCAGGGGAGCCGGCCAGGGCCTGGGAAGCCGTCGGGCGCCGGGATCGGAGACCAGGGGGCCTGGGAAGGACGGGCACCGGAGGCTGGAGAGCGGGGAGCGTGGCAGGTGAGCCGGGGAGCGGGGGTGAGGACCCGGGGAGTGGAACCGAGGACCCGGGGAGCGTGACAACATTGTCATTTAGAAAATAGTTTTCCATAGTAATTTGTGTGATTTTCTTTGCACAGAATCAGTCAGAATCCAGCAGGTCACGATGATTTGGGTTAAAGGAATTTTCCTGTCATTTTAAGGATTTCTGGACATTGTATGATTGATCCCATTATCTGCTTGTGTTTTCTCTCCAGATTGTCCCAGCACAAGGGAGGAGGCGGAAAACCAACTGCTCATCTACAGCACCAGATTCCTGCCATCACCGATCTTCAACATGGAGGTGACTGATCACAAAGCATATAATGTCCCCGTGTTCTGTCCATAGATGTAAAGGAATGTCTCAGCAGACAATTAACTTGCTCTTTTTTTCTCAGCGCCTGATGCCGACCAACCGCGAAGCACAGAAAAAATATCTTCCGTTTCCGTTATACGAAAAAAGACCTGAGCCGCCATCAGTGACGCCAGAGCCGCCATCAGTGACGCCAAAGCCGCCAACAGTGACACCAAAGCCGCCAACAGTGACACCAAAGCCGCCAACAGTGACACCAAAGCCGCCAACAGTGACACCAAAGCCGCCATCAGTGACACCAAAGCAGCTGAATGAAGAGGAGATAGCAGAGCCAATGGAGGTCACAGACCAGGAAGAAAGGGAGAAAGAAGACACCAAGAAGACACCACAGCAGCGGAATGAAGTGGTGATATCCGATCCAATGAAATATCGGGAGGTAAAAGACTTTGAAGAAGATGAGAAAGAAGATACCAAGAAGAAAGAAAAGAAAGGTTCAGGAGCTAATAGAAGAATGGTGCAAAATACCACAACAAGCACTCTGAACCAGCCAGCAAAGAGACAGCGAGATCAGGACCAGCCGGCAAAGAGACAGCGAGATCAGGACCAGCCGGCAAAGAGACAACGACCAGTCAGCAAAGGGACAACGAGATCAGGACCAGCCGGAACAGAGTCAACGCGATCAGAACCAGCCAGCAAAGAGAAAACGCGATCAGGACCAGCCGGCACAGAGTCAACGACTTCAGATTCACCTGGCAAAGAGACAAAGACTTCAGAAAAAGCCAGCCAAGAGACAACAAGTTAAGAAGCAGCCGACACAGATGATCCGCCGGCAGTCTTCCATATTCAAAAAAATCACCACCAACCTCAGTAAAATAAAAAACACCATATGGACCAACCTCTTCAAAGTGATGAGACGCTGATGGACTGTGGCCCCAACATACAGCAGCATAAAATCTGGTAAGTATAATAATAATTAATAATAACCATAAAATAGTAATTATTAGGTTTAGAAATAGGTTGAAAATGTAGTAAAAGCATTAAAAAGACATATAATAGGAGCAGTAATATAGTATCTAATATTATAATCATTAATTGTATAATAATGATAATTAGAGCCATAAAAATAATTTCAGCAGGTTTGATCCACGGTTTTCGGACTTATCGCCTTTTCCCGGGGTCGAGAAGGAATTTTTCCCCCTGAGACACAAATTGGCTGAAGGTGTCCGGGGGGTTTTGCCTTCTTTTGGATCAACAGCTTTAAGAATAGGGATCTAAGTTATAATTTTAGTAAAATATCAATACAAATGTTAGTAATAATAGTAATAATAAAATAGCAATAATCCAAACATATCTAAAAAAAATATTAAAAAGTAGGATAATAACAATAATATTAAAAAATTAGTAATAAGATCAGTAAAATAGCAACAAAGTAAACATAGCATAACTAATAATAATAATAATAATAATAATAATATTACAGTATTTATTATAATGACTAGAATAATTAGTAAATAATTAATAGGTATTACATTATTATTAAGAATAATATAATAATAACAACTTAATACATTATTAGGTACTGTCAGGTTTGATCCAGGGTCCTCGGACTGATCGCCTTTTCCCGGGGTCGAGAAGGAATTTTTCCCCTGAGACACAAATTGGCTGAATGTGTTCAGGGGTTTTTGCCTTCTTCTGAATCAACAGCTTTAGGAATAGGGATCTAATTAATAGTAAATAGAGAAATAATAGAAATATTAGTACTAATATTCATAATATTAGAAAGAATAAAAATAGTATTTAAAAAAAATAATAGTAATATAAATGATAATATTACATTATTATTAAGAATAATATAATAATAATAATAATAATAACATGAAACATAAATAGTATTTAAAAAATATATATTAATGCTAATATAGAAATACAAATTGTAATATTGCATTATTATTAGGAATAATATAATAAAAACATAATACATTACTAGGTAGTGTCAGGTTTGATCCAGGGTCCTCAGACTGATCGCCTTTTCCCGGGGTCGAGAAGGAATTTTTCCCCTTGACACAAATTGGCTGAATGTGTCCGGGGTTTTTTTCACCTTCTTCTGGATCAACAGTTTTAATTCTAGTGATCTTATAGTACTAAAGTAATGATAGTAATAATAAGTATAATAATATTGTAATAGTAATGAATAGGTTACTAGGATAATAATAAGACTATTATAAATACAATAAATAGGTTAGTGTAGGGCCCCATCTGATGAGGTCGCCTTGTCGTTGGCAGATGGGCTTGCACAATTTGGTTAAACTGTGCACTAAGAACCTCACATTTATAAGTATAGTAAATATGCCAGTAATAAAAGGTAGAATATTATAAATATAACTTTGTGTCATCTCCTTTATATTCCTGCAATAAAGAAAAACAGAAAATCAAACACATTTGGAAATATTTGTCTTTCAATGTAGCAATGAGATGCATGATCTAGATGTCGCCCGTACATGCCGCTGTCTGTGTAGCCCTAATCTAAAGTGTATCACTAGTGGCCAATCAGCCAGTAATTGTGAGCTATGGGAATGATGAGTCCAGTTGTTCTCATCTGCATACAGTCTTATAGGCAGTGGGACGCACAGTGCACTTACAATGGCCGATCATGTCTGTTAAACGACCACTGATCGTCCACATCCAGGTGATCATCCGTCATTTAATGGTCTTTCTAGACCGGCCGATCATCGCACTTCCAGGCGCACAGAATACAGTTGGTACAAATCGATTTGTACGACCCAGTATATCGGCCATGTCAGTAATCTGTGGCCGCTGGAAGCCCTGAGAACCATCTCCTTCCTCCGTGGATCTCAGGGCTCTCAGATTACTGATGATTCTCCGATTACTGACGACTAGAGATGAGCGAACCGGCCGTGGTTCGGCTCGAGTTCGGTTCGTCGAACGGAGGTCTCGTTCGAGTTCAGTTCGGCGAACGTTCGACGAACTGAACTCGAACCAATAGGAAATAATGGGAGGCAATCACAAACACATAAAAATGCATTATAAATGTACACATACAGTTAATAAACATTGCCATAACACTTACCGGTCCCCGCGATCCCTCCTGCACTCTGTCTCCTGCCGCTATTCCATCCGATGATCGCTGAATCCTCCCGGTGACCAGCACTGCCAGCAGTGATGCAGGACCTATCGTGACGTCAAAATAGCTATGTGACCAGTCACGTGGCTATTATCTCATTGGCTACAGACTGGTCACATGGCTTTGACGTCATGTCCTGTCCTAGGTCCTGTCATTGCACTCTCTGTACACGGTGCACATTTGTGTATCGCCGTGTACCGGCGACATGCTCTAGCACACGGTCGACTCCCCGTTCCGTTAGGGACCGGCTGACACAGCCGGTCATTAACGGAGATCACCGTTGCCATAGCAACGCAGTTAGCGGTGACGTCACCGCTAACCGCGGCTCCGGGAATCACATGACGGAGCACCATTGCTATGGTAACGCGTCTGTCAGCATTACCGCTAACAGCCAGCAGCACTGATCTCTCACGGAGTGAAGGCTGCACGGGAAGCAGCGTCTTCCCCCATGCAGCAGTGATGGAGCAGAGCTGCATTTGTTGAACGAGAAAGACAGAAGACCATGGATCGTGGAGGGCTGATAGGGGGTAATAAAGATGGAGTCTCTAATGTGTCTGTGTATTTATTTCTATTAAAGTATTTTTTCTCTGTGTGGTGTCTTTTTTTTAACCCTTTATTGGAGATTCTTAATGGCCGGGTCAAACGTGCCTGACATTAAGAATCTCCTGCTTAATACTAGCTAGTAAAACAAAGCTAGTATTAACTCATTATTACCCAACAAGCCACCCGGCTTCAGGGCTGTTGGAAGAGTTGGATACAGCGCCAGAAGATGGCGCTTCTATGAAAGCGCCATTTTCTGAGGTGGCTGCAGACTGCAATTCGCAGCAGTGGGGCCCAGAAAGCTCAGGCGGTCACATGTTCACTCCAGTGCCATTTTCTACTGCTTTTCACAGCGTAGAGCGCTCTGGTGATTTTCTTGTGCTTGTGCACTTTATATCAGTCTTTTCTGTCATTATAATGGCAGAAAGACACATAATGTTCCACTCTCCAGCATTTTGTAATTTTGCACCCTTTGGTGCCTTTCATGTGGCACTAAGGCGGGCTTTGCACACTATGACATCGCAGGTGCGATGTCGGTGGGGTCAAATTGAAAGTGACGCACATCCGGCATCGCATGCGACATCGTAGTGTGTAAAGTCTAGATGATACGATTAACGAGCGCAAAATCGTCGTAATCGTATCATCGGTGCAGCGTCGGCGTAATCCATAATTACGCTGACGCGACGGTACGATGTTGTTCCTCGCTCCACATCGCTGTGTGTGAAGCCGCAGGAGCAAGGAACATCTCCTACCGGCGTCACTGCGGCTTCCGTAGGATATGCGGAAGGAAGGAGGTGGGCGGGATGTTTACATCCTGCTCATCTCCGCCCCTCCGCCGCTATTGGCCGCCTGCCGTGTGACGTCGCTATGACGCCGCACGACCCGCCCCCTTAGTAAGTGAGAGTGAGTACAGGAGGGGGGAGCAGAGTGAGTGCAGAAGGGCAGAGCAGTGTGAGTACAGGAGGGGAGAGCAGTGTGAGTGCAGGAGGGGAGAGCAGAGTGAGTACAGGAGGGGAGAGCAGTGTGCCTGCAGGAGGGGGGAGCAGTGTGCCTGCAGGAGGGGGGAGCAGTGTGCCTGCAGGAGGGGGGAGCAGTGTGCCTGCAGGAGGGGAGAGCAGTGTGGAGTAAAGGAGGGGACAGCAGAGTGAGTACAGGAGGGGGGAGCAGTGTGCCTGCAGGAGGGGGGAGCAGTGTGCCTGCAGGAGGGGGGAGCAGTGTGCCTGCAGGAGGGGAGAGCAGTGTGCCTGCAGGAGGGGAGAGCAGTGTGCCTGCAGGAGGGGAGAGCAGTGTGCCTGCAGGAGGGGAGAGCAGTGTGCCTGCAGGAGGGGGGAGCAGTGTGCCTGCAGGAGGGGGGAGCGGTGTGCCTGCAGGAGGGGGGAGCGGTGTGCCTGCAGGAGGGGAGAGCAGTGTGCCTGCAGGAGGGGAGAGCAGTGTGCCTGCAGGACGGGAGAGCAGTGTGCCTGCAGGAGGGGAGAGCAGTGTGCCTGCAGGAGGGGAGAGCAGTGTGCCTGCAGGAGGGGAGAGCAGTGTGCCTGCAGGAGGGGAGAGCAGTGTGCCTGCAGGAGGGGGGAGCAGTGTGCCTGCAGGAGGGGGGAGCAGAAGAGAGTCCAGCAATTGTCTTCTCAGGTACCCCCTGTGCCTGCAATAGAAAAAGCAGACAAACGGGACTCAGAGAAAGCAGCTAGAGGAGCTCTCAGGCTCTGGTGCTGCAATGCTGCCAACCTGTGCCCTCAGCGCCCCCCAGCACCACGCCAGCCTGTGCCCTCAGCGCCCTCCAGCACCACGCCAGCCTGTGCCCTCAGCGCCCTCCAGCACGACGCCAGCCTGTGCCCTCAGCGCCCCCCAGCACCACGCTAGCTTGTGCCCTCAGCACCACGCCAGCCTGTGCCCTCAGCACCATGCCAGCCTATGCCCTCAGCGCCCCCCAGCACCACGCCAGCCTGTGCCCTCAGCATCCCGCCAGCCTGTGCCCTCAGTGCCCCCCCCAGTGCTGCCAATCTGTGCCCTCAGCGCCCCACCAGCCTGTGTCCTCAGTGCCCCCCAGTGCTGCCAGCTTGTGCCCTCAGTGCCCCCCAGCCTGTGCCCTCAGCGCCACCCAGCACCACGCCAGCCTGTGCCCTTAGTGCTCTCCGCAGTTCTGCCAGCATGTGACCTTAGTGCCCCCCTGCAGTGCTGCCAGCTTGTGCCCTCAGCGCTCTCCCGCAGTGCTGCCAGCTTATGCCTTAAGCACCCTCCAATGCTGCCAGCTTGGGCCCTCAGCGTGTTCCACCGCTGCCAGCCTGTGCGCTAAGCATCCCTAGGGCCAGTATGTATGCCCCACAGGCCACCACTGTCAGTATGTAGGCTCCACAGGACCCAGTAATGTGTATGTATAGGAAATCATTGCAATGCAGACAATTCATTCCACAACTTGTTAAATGTCCCATCCTGGTCCCCTGTTGTGCCATTCCACACATGCACAAACTCACACAAACACACACAAACTCACACAAACACATGCACACGCACATATTATATGCTCACCTTACCTTCCGTTCCATCGCCGGCCTGCTGGGACTTGCTGTTCGCTAGCATGGGCTGTGTATCAGGTAACCATGACGACGAGGGAGGAACGTCCGCACCCAGAGCGCTGACGTCAAAGACAGGAGCCTCTGATTGGTCAGCGCGCTGCCTTTGAGTAGTGTCTGACAGCGGACGTTCCTGCTTCATCTCCGATGGTTACCGATACACAGCCTTGAGCGGCGAACTACAGGACCCAGGAGGTCGGCGATGGAACGGAAGGTACACATATTATTCTCACCTTACCTTCCGTTCCATCGCCGGCCTCCTGGGTCTTGTAGTTCGCCGCGAGGATTCCTTCCTCGTCGCGATGCATCGGCGAACTACAACTAAGTGCGCACTTTGCGTTTTTTCCCCATGTTAACGCTGCGTTTTGAACTGCAGCATTTCAGTGCCAAATTGCATGTGTTCTGCTTCCCCATCAAAGTCTATGAGAAGTCCGAAAATTCAATGAGCACGCTGCATTTGTAAACGCAGCGTTTTGGATGCCAAAAATCACTGTGGAAAAAAAAGCAGCATGTCACTTCTTTTGTGCGTTGTAGCTGTGTTCTCCACCCATTGAAATCAATGATATGGGTCAAAACGCAACCAAAATGCACTTGGACTGCATTTTTGTTGCGTTCTGCATGCTTTTCTGACAAACAAAACGCAGGTCTTTTCAGTCTCTCTCTGTCGATGTCAGTCTCTTTCTCTGTCAGTTGGTCGCTCTGTCTGTCACTCTCTGTCCGTCGGTCGGTCTCTCTCTCTGTCGCTGCACGGCTGTCACACTGCTCCGGCGGCTTTTCCTCTTTTGAAAATGACGGCCACTCATTATTCCATCTCATATTCCCTGCTTTCCCCGCCCACCGGCGCCTAAGATTGGTTGCAGTTAGACACACCCCCACACTAAGTGACAGCTGTCTCATTGCACCCAATCACAGCCGCCAGTGAGCGGGTCTATATCGTGCAGTAAAATAGATAACTAAATAATTTAAAAAAACAGTCCCCCCCAATTTTGATACCAGCCAGGGTAAAGCCACATGGCTGAAGGCTGGTATTCTCAGGATGAGAGCTCCACGTTATGGGGAGCCCCCCAGCCTAACATTATCAGCCAGCAGCCGCCCGGAATTGCCGCATCCATTAGATGCGACAGTCCTGGGACTCTTCCCGGCTCATCCCGAATTGCCCTGGTGCGGTGGCAATCGGGGTAATAAGGAGTAAATGGCAGCCCATAGCTGCCACCAAGTCCTAGGTTAATCATGGCAGGCGTCTCCCCGAGATACCTTCCATGATTAACCTGTAGGTTAAAGAAAATAAACACATACACCCAAAAATCCTTTATTTGGAATAAAAGACAAAAAAACCCCTCTTTTACCATTTTATTAAACCCCCAAATACCCCTCCAGGTCCGATGTAATCCACATGAGGTCCCGCGACGCATCCAGCTTCGCTACATGAAGCTGACAGGAGCGGCCACAGAATACGATTGCTCTTTGTCAGCTCCACGCAGCAACTGAAGTGAGCCACACGATCAGCGATGACATCACTCAGGTTACCCGCGGCCACCACTGGATCCTCCAACTGTGACAGCAAGTCGCCCGAGTGACTGAAGTGAGCTGCGCGATCAGTGATGACATCACAGGTGAGTTGCGGTCTCAGGTGGAGGACTCCAGCTGGCCGCGGGTAACCTGAGTAACGGCACCGCTGATGGCGCTGCTCACTTCAGTCACTCGGGATTTGTGGTCACCGGTGCGTCCTTTAAGTGTGACCGCTAACCAGGACGCGACACACAGACAGAGCCGCGGGATGACAATGAAGTCGGGTGAAGTTCATCTGAGTTCAATCTCATCGCGCAACTCTGTCTGTGCCTGCTGTCAGCGGGCATGTAGCAGAGCTGAATTGACAGGGAAACGCACTGTCAAAAATGCATCCAAAACGCATGTAAAACGCATGGAAAATGCATCCAAAATGTTTTGGGTGCATTTTTTTTTTTTTTACAAACGCAGTGTTTACATTTGTCCAGTCTGCCAGAGGGTGTGTTCTCTTCCGCACTGCACAGAACGCAACGTGCGCACATACCAAGCTGAGGTCACACTGGCATATCACATGTGATGCGATATGCTAATGATCCTCGGCTCCTGCTGTGCTGTGAGCGTGAGCCATTACACTGTGATCTGATCCTGCAGTCAGATCACAGCTGAGGAGGAGAGGGAGGGATTAAGGATGTCAGGCGTTCAGTTGGGATGAGCCCTGAGCCTTGCTGTCTTTCTAAAGGCGGCCGGATCAGCGGACGAGAGCACCCACTGACCCCCGTGTCTCCACAATTGGAACAATCAGAACAGTAAGTTGCCTGTATTCACTAATTCCTCCCATTAAAGCACAGTATTATTACAGATATTTTATCTAATAGAGCGGATCTGTCATGAAGTCTGCAGTTTTGTACATGGGGCAGATTTAGGGGACAGATCTGCTTTAAAACAGAATTTTGTGGTTTAAAATATTCTAGTTTAAAAGTAACACGGCCAAGTTTGCATTTATATTTTAATTTACTACTTAGAAATAAATCTATGTATATTTTTTTAATTATTGTTTCTAAAACAATGTTTGTCATTGCTGACTGGGTGTGGTAAGAGGCGTGGCCATGGGCGTGGCCTAAAAATTTGCCGCGCCAAGCTCCACGCGACGCAAACTTTGTCCCTCTTTCCCTTCTTTAAAAGTTGGGAGGTATGCCTTATCATGTCCCCCATTGCCCTATCATGTCCCCCATTGCCCAAGAATTTCCCCCATTGCCCTATCATGTCCCAATTAAATTTCTACCATAATGTCCCCCACTCTCAGATAATGTCCTTTGTAAAGTAACACCGCTCCTCCCCACAATGGTCCCTGCATCTAAAATGATTCTCCATGTCATGTTGGGCTCCTCAGGAGCACTTACCCGGTGCCCGCTCGTCCTTTTCTTCCGTGTGGCCCTGGGGATGACGGAAGTCGATGCGGGGCTGAGGAGCTCCTCTGCCTCAGTCTTGGCGCCGCACTGTTCTGTTTGTGCACCTCAAAGACACGCGTACATCTGAGTATGAGAGGCGAAGTCTGCAGGTCCTGCGTGCACCTCATATCGTGCAGCAGGACCGCCTCTAGGAATTTCAGGGCCCCATACTGGCAACATTTTTGGGCCCCCTTGAGACTCCGCCCAGGCTCCACCCCTCAAACCTTCCACACTCTTAACGCCATGCTTGGAAAAACGTGTAATATATATATATATATATATATACACACACATAGCGTTGGTCTGACGTGCGGGAGGGGGGGGGGAGGGGCGCTCCTGACCTGGAGGCACTCGGAGCTTATGAGCTGCAGCGCGGCAGGGGCAGAGCAGAAGCGGCTTCAGCGAAAAGGATGCATTGCATTCAGTGATGGAGCAGTGAGGACCTGCGGTGATGTCATTCCCATGTGACCGTGTGGGAGGAGCCGGGCAGGAAATACCGAGGAAGATGTGACCTAGGAATATGTGCCTGGTGAGAGATATGGGGGGGGTGTGAGTGGCATATCAGGGGTCCAGGCTGTGACACAGGGGTGTTAAGGGATACTATTTGTATAGAACATGGGGTTTCAGTGTGTTTGAGAGGAGGAGTAATTTGGGGTACAGCCAGTCTGTATGAGATATGCAGGACATTGGGGTGCGTGGTGTGTGTGATTTGGGGGTGCAGGGTGTGCGTGATTTTGGGGTGCTGGGTGTGCGTGATTTGGGGGTGCAGGGTGTGTGTGATTTTGGGGTGCTGGGTGTGTGCACCAGTCCCTGCTGTATGACATGAGTGAAGTCCACACAGTAATCATATATCAGTAAGGATTAGGGAAAGAGGGATAGCAGCAGTCAGAGCATGGGATGGGATTGGGAAAGCTGGGTGCTGAGCTGAGAGAAAGAGGCTCTCTTACTCGTCACCCAGCCTTTCTATGTTCTGATATCCGTCTTGTCCCCAGCTCCCCAGCTCCCGGCTTTCACATTCTCTGATATCATGGGAAAGCTGGGTGCTAAAGACAAAAGATGGCTATCAGAATATAGAAAAGCTGGGTGCTGAGGAAAAGAACCGAGTGTCCAGAGTAATTATCCTGTACCCCAAGTGTTTTATCCTGCACCGAGTATCAAGCGTCAGTATCATGTAACCCTAGTGTCATTATTCTGTATCCCCAGTGTCAATATCATTATCCTGTACCCAGTGTCATTATCCCGTCCTCCCAGTGTCAGTGTCATTATACTGTACCTACAGTGTCAGTGTCATTTTTGTGTACCCCCAGTGTCAGTGTCATTATTGTGTACCCCCAGTGTCACTGTCATTATCCTGTACCCCCAATGTCAGCGTCATTATCCTGTACCCCCAATGTCAGTGTCATTATCCTGTATCCCCAGTGTCACTGTCATTATCCTGTTCCCCCAGTGTCACTGTCATTATCCTGTACCCCCAGTGTCACTGTCATTATCCTGTACCCCCAGTGTCACTGTCATTATCCTGTACCCCCGGTGTCAGCGTCATTATTCTCTACCCCCAGTGTCAGCGTCATTATCCTGTACCCCGAGTGTCAGCGTCATTATCCTGTACCCCGAGTGTCAGCGTCATTATTCTGTACTCCCAGTTTCAGCGTCATTATCCTGTACCCCGAGTGTCAGCATCATTATTCTGTATCCCCAGTGTCAGCGTCATTATCCTGTACCCCCAGTGTCAGCGTCATTCTCCTGTACCCCCAGTGTCATTCTCCTATACCCCCAGTGTCATTCTCCTGTACCCCCAGTGTCATTATCCTGTACCCCCAGTGTCATTATCCTGTACCCCCAGTGTCATTATCCTGTACCCTCAGTGTCATTATCCTGTACCCCCAGTGTCATTATCCTCTACCCCCAGTGTCATTATCCTCTACCCCCAGTGTCATTATCCTGTACCCCCAGTGTCAGTGTCATTATCCTGTACCCCCAGTGTCAGTGTCATTATCCTGTACCCCCAGTGTCAGTGTCATTATCCTGTATCCCCATTGTCATTATCCTGTACCCCCAGTGTCATTATCCTGTAGCCCCAGTGTCAGTGTCATTATCCTGTACCCCCAGTGTCATTATCCTGTATCCCCAGTGTCATTATCCTGTACCCCCAGTGTCATTATCCTGTACCCCCAGTGTCATTATCCTGTACCCCCAGTGTCATTATCCTGTACCCCCAGTGTCATTATCCTGTATCCCCAGTGTCATTATCCTGTATCCCCAGTGTCATTATCCTGCATCCCCAGTGTCATTATCCTGTATCCCCAGTGTCATTATCCTGTACCCCCAGTGTCAGTGTCATTATCCTGTACCCCCAGTGTCAGTGTCATTATCCTGTACCCTCAGTGTCATTATCTTAGGCTATATGTAAATACTCATCAGGGTCTCAAAACTGCATGAATTTCCTTCCCCAGCAAAGTCTATGAGATTTTATTTTGGCTGTCCGCACATTGCAGTTTTTTTGGCTGCGTCTTTGTGGTGACCACTGCAGCATGTCAATTCTTTTTGCCTTTTTCTCTGCATTTTTCACCTATTGAATGCATCGGACAAAAATGCAGCAAAAACACATGCGGTTTGTTTGATGTGTTTTTTTCTGATGGATGCAATTTTGTGTGTTTTTTTGGGGCCTGAAACGCTGCATCTTTGTGGTCAGAAAAAAAAGCAGCGTGCGCACATAGCCTATATGTGGTGATAGTACAGGAGGGGCCTCAGTATAAATACTGTATATGTAAAAAAAAAGCCTGATCTGTCTATAGAGCAGTGTTGTCAGAATACACAGGACTAGAGAAGGGTTTATCCAACATGTAACACTATTTTGGAAACTATAGTGCGGCTTTTATAGGCCTCTGTCCCCACAGAATGACTGGTCACATCCAGTACAGACACCGGGGCCGATCATTACTGATAATTATGTAATGTGTGACGGTGGAAACAGAAGGCAAATATTCACCAGTCTCCAGATGGAAGAGTGTATGGAGGGTGTGAGGTAGCACTGTCGGCTGCGCAGCAGAAGACACGGGATCCAGGCATTAAGGTTCACAGCACACGGTTTAATGTCCAAACAAAAGTCCACAACACTATACATGTGCCTCTCCAGCAGAGAACTCAGGGAGTTCTGTTCACTCCCTCACACCCGGCACACCTGCCCTTGTTCCTGTTTCCATTTAACCCTTCCTTCAGCCTGTAGGGAAACAGCATTAACCCTGGAGTGGATTTACTTTCTATCATGGAGTGAGCACAACCGGGGCGAGACATACCGGCCGTCATAGATAACCCCGGTCACAGTCTCACATACCCCCCCTCAGTTCAAGCGTGCGGGGTTGAACTCCCGCCATCAAACACGGGCCGCGGGACAAGGCATCGGCGTTGCCCTGCAACCCACCGGCCTTATGTTCAACCGTAAACCGGAAGTTCTGCAGAGAAAGGAACCACCGGGTAACCCGGGCATTCCGTTCCTTGGCGGACCTCATCCAGGCCAGTGGAGAGTGATCCGTCACCAAGCGAAACTGCCGTCCCAGCAGGTAATAGCGTAGGGACTCCAAGGCCCACTTGATCGCCAGGCACTCCTTCTCCACTACGCTATAATTCCGCTCGGGAGGGGTGAGCTTCCTACTTAAGAAGGTGACGGGGTGTTCCTCCCCCTGAACCACCTGAGACAGCACTGCCCCCAGGCCGACCTCTGAGGCGTCAGTCTGTACTATGAACTCCTTCCGGAAATCAGGGTGTACAAGAACGGGCTGTCCGCACAGGACCCCCTTCAGGGCCCGGAAGGAGTCCTCGGCCTGCGGAGTCCAGTGCACCATGACGGACTTCTTGCCTTTGAGAAGGTCCGTCAAGGGGGCTGATAGTCCCGCAAAATCCTTTACAAACCTCCTGTAGTACCCCACGATACCCAGGAAGGCCCTAACCTGCTTCGTGGTCAGGGGTCTAGGCCACTTCTGGATCGCCTCAACCTTGTTAATTTGGGGCTTAATCACTCCTTGGCCTATCACGTAGCCCAAGTAGCGGGCTTCCGTGAGTCCCAACGCACATTTCTTGGGATTGGCTGTCAATCCGGCTGTTCGAAGCGCGTCCACCACCGCTTGTACCTGTTCCAAGTGGGTCTGCCAATCGGAGCTGTAAATAATGATGTCATCAAGGTACGCTGATGCATACGCCTGGTGGGGTTCCAGCACTAAGTCCATCAACCTCTGGAACGTGGCCGGAGCGCCATGTAACCCAAAAGGCAAGACAACATAGTGGAAGAGACCCTCCGGCGTAACAAAAGCGGTTTTCTCCTTGGCGGACTCCGTCAGTGGCACCTGCCAGTACCCCTTGGTCAGGTCGAGCGTGGTAAAATATCGCGCCTGTCCCAGCCTGTCAATCAGCTCATCCACCCGGGGCATGGGGTAGAGATCGAACTTGGATATTTCGTTCAATCTCCTAAAGTCATTGCAGAACCTTAAGGAGCCATTGGGTTTTGGTATTAGGACAATCGGACTAGCCCATTCACTCCGGGATTTTTCGATGACCCCCAGGCGTAACATTGTCTTTACTTCCTCTGATATGGCTTGTCGTCGAGCCTCCGGTACGCGGTATGACTTCAGGCGTACCTTCAGGTGGGGCTCGGTGACAATATCATGTTGTATCAGACTGGTCCTACCGGGCAGCTCGGAGAAGACATCGGGGTTCTGCTGAACCAACCGTCTGGCCTCTCGCCTCTGTGTCTTGGTGAGGGCTTCTCCAATCCTTACTTCCGGTTCGTCCTCTCCGGAGGTCGCTGGAGCCGGATGTGAACGACCCGAAGAGGAGGGAGATGGGGAAAAAACAGCCATCAGGCTTTCCCGTTCCTGCCAAGGTTTTAATAGGTTGACATGGTATATTTGTTCAGGTTTCCGCCTACCGAGCTGCAATACTTTATAGTTAACCACCCCGACTCTTTCCTTTATCTCGTAGGGGCCATGCCACTGAGCCAGGAATTTACTCTCCGCCGTGGGGATTAATACCAACACCCGATCCCCGGGTTTAAAGGTCCGCACGGTGGCTTGTCTATTGTAGCGGCCGCTTTGCGCGGCCTGAGCCTCCTGTAAATGCTCCTTCACAATTGGCATGACCGCGCTTATGCGGTTCTGCATTCCTAAAATGTGTTCAATCACACTTTTATGGGGGGTGGGCTCTTGCTCCCATGTTTCCTTTGCCAGGTCCAACAATTCCCGGGGATGTCGCCCGTATAACAATTCAAAAGGCGAAAACCCCGTGGATGCCTGTGGCACCTCACGGATGGCAAACATCAAATAGGGAAGCATCATATCCCAGTCTTTCCCGTCTTTTGAAATCACCCTTTTGAGCATGGTTTTCAGGGTTTTATTGAAACGCTCGACTAAACCGTCCGTTTGAGGATGATACACAGACGTACACAACTGCTTGATCTGGAGTAGCCGGCATAGCTCTTTGGTCACTTTAGACATGAATGGGGTCCCCTGATCCGTAAGGATCTCCTTGGGCAACCCCACCCGGCAGAACACAGCAAACAACTCCCGAGCTATAAGCTTTGCTGCAGTATGTCTGAGAGGTATCGCCTCGGGATACCGGGTGGCATAGTCAACGATCACTAGGATGTGTTGGTGCCCTCGAGCGGACTTTACGAGGGGCCCCACCAGATCCATCCCTATCCGTTCAAAAGGGACTTCTATAATGGGTAACGGTACCAACGGACTGCGAAAATGGGTCAGGGGTGCGGTAAGCTGACACTCCGGGCAGGTTTCGCAGAACCGTTTTACCTCCCCAAAGACCCCGGGCCAATAGAACCTTTGCAATATTCGCTCCTGCGTTTTCTTGACCCCTAGGTGGCCACTCATCAGGTGTTTATGAGCCAAGTCGAGGACCCGCCGGCGATGCGGCTGGGGCACCACCAACTGCTCTACTCCCACGCCCCGTATTTCATCTACCCGGTAGAGTAAATCCTGCTTAAGAGCGAAATGGGGGTACCTTACCTGGGCACCGGGCAGCTGTGCCACCCCGTCAATTACTGTCACCCGACTCCGGGCATGTATTAATGTAGGGTCCTGGAGTTGGGCTGTCCCAAACGTATCCGGGGACGCCTCCAACTCCGGGATGGGTTCGACCGTCTCAGCCTCTCCTGCCAATACCTCTAGGGGCGACCTATCGGGTTCACATTCTGTCCCTATCATGGGGACCCCTACGGCAGGTGTCCCGGATTGACCAATATCTGAGGAGACTTAGGGGGTCCCTTCCATAAAGTCCAAAAATAGGGCAGATCCCTTCCTAGGATCACGTCATAGGGAAGAGTGTTAAGAAGTCCCACCTCATGTTGCACCTGACCGCAAGGTGCTGTGATGGTGACAATCCCCGTGGGATAGTCTCGGCGGTCCCCATGTATGCAAACCACCCCCACGGTACGTCCTGTGGCCTTTACTTTAGCCCTCAAGGTGGATCGCACCAGGGTCACTAAGCTTCCGGAATCCAACAATCCTGTAACCGGACATCCATTCACCTGTATTTGGCACAAGTGGGGCTCAGTCTCTGGGGAGACCAGGTCAGCGGTACACACCACCTGAGCATACATTGAACCCCGCCGGGTAACCCCACAATCCATGGGCTCCGTGGTCAGTGGACACTGGGCTTCCATATGTCCCACCCGCTGGCACCGCCAACATCTAATAGGGAAGGAAACCCCCTTGACAAGTTGTCGTTTAGGGTACAGAACCTTCCGGACCTCAGGAACGGCGGGCGCGGCCTCAGCCGGGACGGTAGCGGACTCCTGCACCGTTGTCAGCGGTGGGTCCTTGGCCCTAGGCTTGGAGGGGCTGGACCGACAGGCGGTACGCAAAGTCTCAGTGTCCCGTATCAAGTCCTGCGTAGCCACATGCCGCTCTACCAGGGACACTAATTGGTCCAGGGTACTCGGGTCACCCTGTCCTACCCACCGTTGAATGATGACGGGTAAAGTACGCACAAAACGATCCACTACTACGCTTTCCACCATTTGCGCCGGGCTCAGAGTGTCAGGCTGCAACCACTTTTTTACAAGATGCAACAAGTCATAGGCCTGGGAGCGTACGGGTTTGGCTTCCTCATAGAACCACTGATTAACCCGCTGAGCCCGTACATAGGTATTCACCCCCAACCGAGCCAGTATTTCGGCTTTCAGGGTCGCATAGTCAATGGCGTCCTCGGTACAGAGGTCCAGGTATGCTTTTTGGGGTTCCCCCGTCAGATAGGGTGACAATACCTCAGCCCACTGGGGGGTCGGCAGCTTTTCCCGCTCGGCCACCCGCTCAAACACCGCCAGGAACGCTTCCACATCATCCCCCGGGGTCATCTTTTGCAACGCTTGTCTCACCGCTTTCCGGACGCTGCCGTCGTCACCCGGTCCCGGGGTTGTTGCTGCCGGTCCGGCACGTATCGACTTGGCCAGGAGAACCATCTGTTCTTGGTGCCTTTTTTCCTGCACTTGCAAGGATTGCTGCTGACGTTCCAACGCCCGGAGCAGGTGTGCATTGGTCTGTTGCTGCTGTGCATTAGCCTCTTGTTGCTGTGCATTAGTCTGTTGTTGCTGTGCATTAGCCTGAGCCAGCTGCTTTAGTATGTCCTCCATGGCGTCACCGGGTTTGGGCTGTAGTATAGCCGCTCGAATCCAGGACATGTGCTACTGGGTCACCAGGGATGGGTGCTACACCTTACCGGCTGGCATGCCCGCCGATTCTCCACTATATGTGAGGTAGCACTGTCGGCTGCGCAGCAGAAGACACGGGATCCAGGCATTAAGGTTCACAGCACACGGTTTAATGTCCAAACAAAAGTCCACAACAATATACATGTGCCTCTCCAGCAGAGAACTCAGGGAGTTCTGTTCACTCCCTCACACCCGGCACACCTGCCCTTGTTCCTGTTTCCATTTAACCCTTCCTTCAGCCTGTAGGGAAACAGCATTAACCCTGGAGTGGATTTACTTTCTATCATGGAGTGAGCACAACCGGGGCGAGACATACCGGCCGTCATAGATAACCCCGGTCACAGTCTCACAAGGGGTAATGCTGCACACCAACACTACTGACTCTAAAGGGGCTTTACACGCTGCGACAGGGGCGGACTGGGGTGTCTGGGGCCCACCAGGAGAATTGACTCCAGGGGCCCACCCTACAGCTAAATATAAACACCCATTAGCGTTATCCCCATTATTGTGTTGCTTTGACTGTATACACAGGCAGCTCCTGCACATCTATATTGTGCACCATAACTGGGATGTACAATTATAGTCGTTTGCAGTAATGGGGTCTTTGGTGAAAACAAGTTATCACCGATCCACAGCGTAGGTTGGTGATAACTTATTGATCGGTGGAACCAGACCAGTGGAAACCGCACCGATCGGAAGATTGGGGAACTTTTTGCAGCAGCAGGTGGGGTGTGTGACCGCAGCTCCATTCATCCTCTGTGGGGTAGGATGTGTAACAGCAGCTCCATTCATCCTCTGTGGGGTGGGATGTGTGACCGCAGCTCCATTCATCCTCTGTGGGGTGGGGTGTGTGACCGCAGCTCCATTCATCCTCTGTGGGGTGGGATGTGTGACCGCAGCTCCATTCATCCTCTGTGGGGTGAGGTGTGTAACAGCAGCTCCATTCATCCTCTGTGGGGTGGGATGTGTGACCGCAGCTCCATTCATTCTCTGTGGGGTGGGATGTGTGACCGCAGCTCCATTCATCCTCTGTGGGGTGGGATGTGTGACCGCAGCTCCATTCATCCTCTGTGGGGTGGGGTGTGTGACCGCAGCTCTATTCATCCTCTGTGGGGTGGGATGTGTGACCGCAGCTCCATTCATTCTCTGTGGAGCAGCCGGATAATAACAAGCGCAGCGCTCGCAGCCACTGAGGGAATGAATGGATCAGGGGTCGAGTCGGACACGAGCTCCAGTGTAATGGGGGATAAAAGTTGCACGATCGGTGCAGGTCCCAGCAATCGGACCCCACTGATGAATAAGTTATCACTTATCTTTAGGCCACGTTCACACACTTTTTCTCTGATTTTACTGCTCCTGGTTTTGGCTTCAAATACTGAGGTAAAAAAAACTCACTGAATACTCAGCGTGTGAACGTGGCCTTAGTAAAGGTGATTACTTGTTTTCACTGGAGATTCTCTGTAAGTGCATATTTACTGCAGTGTAATAGTCACAGGACAGGGCAGGACAGGGAGGGGAGGGGTTAAATGTTTAAGTATTTAATTTCTACTGGAAAAAATCTCCCCCTTAAAGAGAGAAAAAGTGACCTCCATACACAACACAATCCACTATACCAAAATCAATAATACCATATACAAGGGGGAAATACCGCCATACCGCGACCAGACAACATATTACCACCAAACAGTGAACAAATACAGCCACATACAAGGGAGAAATACCGCCACACCGTGACCAGACCACGTATTACCACCAAACAGTGAACAAATACAGCCACATACAAGGGAGAAATACCACCACACCGTGAACAGACCACATAGTGACCGAATACAACCACATACAAGGGAGAAATACCGTGACTGACTTACCAGTGACGTCTCTAGCTGACTTTATTCATCTTCGCTTTTTCTCTTCATCCGGCGCTGGCCGTCATCACTTCTTCCTGCCATGACGTGTCTCTGCAGAAAATAACAGTCACCTATAGCCGATCACTCCCAGGGCACATTCCTCACTATTTCCCCAATTTCTACACCACGTCAGACTCTTGTTTCCCCATTGGAGACAGTATCCTCAAAATTAACTTATATTTCATCAGTAATAATGTCCCCTAACTTGCCCCTACAGTAATTATGCCCCACGTGCCACCATAAACTAATAATGTATGTCCCTCATTCTGGCCCCATATAGTAATTATGTCCCTCATCCTGGCCCCTTTTATTTAATAATGTCTGGGGAAACAAGTGGAATCAGAAGGGGTTGTTAATTGCTTCCTGCACAAAATATCCCCCCACACACTGCTCCTCTCCAAAATAGTCCCACAAAGTGCCCCTTTCCAAAATGTCCCCTCCAAAATTTCTCTTTCTTTAATATCTCCCCAAACTACAGCCCTGTATAAATCCCCCCCTCCTCATTATACTATGCTGCCTTCCAAAATCTTTGATGCCTCATAATGTCCCCCATTGCCCTATAATGTACCAATTTCTTTCACAACGTCCCCCACTGACCTATAATGCTCCAATTTGCTTCATAATGGCCCCCATTACCCTATTATGTCCCCCACTGCCCTATAATGTCCTTCCACTGCCCTATTATGGCCCCCACTGCCCTATTATGGCCCCCACTGCCCTATTATGGCCCCCACTGCCCTATTATGACCCCCACTGCCCTATTATGACCCCCACTGCCCTATTATGTCCCCCACTGCCCTATTATGGCCCCCACTGCCATATTATGGCTTCCACTGCCCTATTATGGCCCCCACTGCCCTATTATAGCCCCCACTACCCTATTATAGCCCCCACTGCCCTATTATGGCCCCCACTGCCCTATTATGGCCCCCACTGCCCTATTATGGCCCCCACTGCCCCATAATATGCTCCATAAAGTCCCCCACCGCTTCTTAATGCCACTTGTAAAATAACACTGCTCCTCCCCCACCCGCAGCCCCTCATGTAAAAGTACATCTTCGGCTCCTCTGGAGCGCTTATCTGTGCCTGCGCATCCTCCTCTTCATCCCTGCAGCTGCGGCCCCGGTGATGATGATGTCGGTGCAGGACTGAGGCGCGCTCCTCTGCAGCCCTGGCGATGACGGTACATTGCGGGGCTGAGCAGAGCTGCTCTCCCTCCTGTCACCGGCCGCACTGTACAAATGTATTGCGAACCTGAAAGACGCGCATACATCTGAATACCAGCGCGGTCGGTGCAGGCCTGGGGACTCCCGCAGTGCACCGCTAGGACCTTTGGTGAGTCACATGACACATGTGATGTCACTAAAGGTCCTGCAACTGCGAAAACTTCAGTGATCAAACAGAACTTGTACGATCACTGAAGTTTACGATTGAAAGGCTGGGTGTCGGGGCCCACTCAGGCCTGTGCATGGTGAATGAAACGAAAATTTTGAGTATTAAATGTAACTATAGCTCGATTAATGACTCCGCGCCCCTCTCCACCCACACACACACACACACACACACACACACACACAATACAATACATCCCCCCCATCACCCACTACACACACACAATACAATACATCCCCCCCATCACCCACTACATACACACACACAAATACCATGCACCCCCCATTACCATCTCCCCACGCACACAATGCAATGCACCCCCCCATCACCCCCTCCAAACACACACACACACACACACAATACAATGCACCCCCCCATGACCCCCTACACACACACAATGCACCCCCGATCACCCCCTACACACACACACTACAAAGCACCCCCATTACCCTCACACACACACACACACACACACACACACAATACACGCTCCATTACCCCCCCACACACAATACATCCCCCCCATCACCCGCTACACACAAATACAATGCACTGCCCATCAGCCCCTACACACACACACAATGCACCCCGCATCACCCCCCACACACACACACACACACACACACACACCTCCATCACCCCCTACACACACACACACAATACAATGCATCCCCCATCACACCCTACACACACACACAAATACCATGCACCCCCCACTACCATCTCCCCACGCACACAATACAATGCACCCCCCCATCACCCCCTACACACACACACACACACACACACACAATACACGCTCCATTACCCCCCACACACAATACATCCCCCCATCACCCGCTACACACACACACACACAATGCACCGCCTATCAGCCCCTACACACACACACAATGTACCCCGCATTACCCCACACACACACACACACACACACACACAATGCACCCATCACACCCCAAACACACACACACACAATACAATGCATCCCCCATCACACCATACACACACATACAATGCATCTGTCACGCTCCCCGGGTCCTCACCCCCGTTCCCCGGCTCACCTGCCACGCTCTCCGCTCCCCAGTCACCGGATTCCGTCCGTCCCAGGGCTCCGGGCCCCCGATCCCGGCGCCCGACAGCTTCCCTGGACCTGGCCGGCTCCCCTGCGTCCTCCTCGCAGCCTCCTTCCCTGGCTTCTGGCACCCGGGCGGCGCACATGCGCATTAGGGCGCGCGCGCGGTCACTGACCCTTTCTTAAAGGGCCAGCGTCCATTAACAGGAAATGAGGTTGCACAGGTACAGGGAATATAGGGGGTCATTGTCCAAGGGGGCGGGGCCTGATCTTCGTGTTCCCTGAGCTAGGAGTCAGGTCTCTTGGTGTTTATGTGCCTGTACTCACCTATCTGTCTTTGTAGAGCCGTACCTGCCTCGCCATCCAGTCTGCCGTGTCCTGATCCCCGCACGCTGTCCGTCTGCCATCTGACAGTCCGTACCATCCCGGATCCCTGCGGTGACCCGTCATCTTGCTCCAGAGGTTCCGGACCCCGCCTGATATCACCTCGGCCTCCGAACCTGAGCTACGTCACCAAGACCACCTTCTGTGACTCCGTGGTCCCTGGGACTCCTCCGCTGCCTTCTCTTGCACGGACTGTTCTACTGCCCATCAGTGCTTCAGCTGCCGGACTCCCTACCACCATCTCAGAGAGTTCGGTCCAGTGGATCCACCTCCTGGGTCTGCCCGACCGCCCGGCCGTGACAGTAAGATCAGGCCATGGATCCCGCTGCAGCACTAATGGCTCTGCAAGAGGAACTCCAACGCCAGCGTGAAGTCCAGACCCGCATGCTGCAATTCATGACCTCCGTGGACACCCGCCTGTACACATTACAAGCATCAATGACGCCTGCGGCACCCAGGTCCCCCGCCAGGCAAGCCATGGCCCCCGCACCAGTGGCAATCTCGTCAGATGCTTCCCGACTCCGTTTGGCGTCACCTCCTCGTTATGCTGGAGATCCCAAGACCTGCAGGGGCTTCATAAATCAATGTTCCCTTCATTTCACGCAGCTGCCACATCTGTTCGCCTCCGACCAAGCCAAGGTCGCCTTTATAATGTCCCACCTAGAGGGCGAGGCGCTGGCGTGGATGAACCCCTTGTGGGAGAAGGAGGACCCCATGACCAAGGATCTTCAACAGTTCCTGCAGGCATTCCGCAGCACCTTTGACGAGCCGGGACGCGCTTCTGCCTCTGCTTCATCACTCCTCCGCCTACGTCAAGGAACACTGACGGTGGGCCAATACGCCATCCGTTTTCGCACTTTGGCTTCAGAACTCGGGTGGAATAATGAGGCCCTAACAGCCGCCTTCTGGGAGGGACTCTCGAGTCGCATCAAGGATGAGTTGGCGGGTCGGGACGTGCCCTCCACCCTAGATGCCCTGATTGCCCTAGCAACTCGTGTGGACATACGTTTTCAGGAGCGCTCCAAAGAGCTATCTCGTGAGAGACGCCCGTTACGGCAGTCATCTCCTCCTCAGAAGCCCTCCGTACCTCAGTCATCAACAGCTGGGAGTCCCGTCCACGAGCCCATGCAGATTGACCGAGTGCGTCAGTCTGCACAACGTAGAGCAGAGCGGCTTGCCCAGGGTCTCTGCTTTTACTGCGGTGAGGGCACACACCTCCTCCGTTCCTGTCCGGAAAGGCCGGGAAACTCCAAAGCCTAGGGTTGGTAGGAGAGGCCACCCTAGGTGCTGGGACTCTCTCTGATCCGGTCACATGGACCGTGCAAGTGACAACGGGAGAGACGCGGTTCACGGCTGAGGCCTATCTTGATTCCGGGGCAGCAGGCAATTTCATCCAGCAAGCCACCGTGGACAAATACCAGGTGCCTGTTATCCCACTCAACAAGCCCCTGGTGATTGCCTCTGTGGATGGGAGACCCCTTTCTGACACCATCTCCTGGACCACCAGGCCGGTTGAACTGCGCATCGGTGCTCTTCACACCGAGAACATCGCCTTCTACGTCCTTCCGCACATGTCCCATCAGATCCTGCTGGGCCTTCCATGGTTACGGACTCACGAACCATCAGTCAGCTGGGGCACTGGCGAAATCACCCGCTGGGGTGCTTCGTGTCATGAGAGATGCCTAAAATCCACACAACCCATCCGACGACCTCCGGTTCCTGAGAACCTACCGGGGCTGCCCTCGGCTTATTGGTCCTTTGCTGATGTCTTTGATAAAAAAGAATCCGAGGTACTGCCGCCACATCGCCCCTACGATTGTGCCATCGACCTGCTCCCTGGAACAACGCCACCACGAGGACGGATATATCCTTTATCTCCAGCCGAAACAAGGGCTATGTCGACTTACATCTCAGAGAGCCTGGCTAGGGGATTCATTCGGAGATCCTCCTCTCCTGCTGGAGCAGGTTTCTTCTTTGTCAAGAAAAAAGAGGGCGATTTACGTCCCTGCATCGACTACCGGGGTCTGAATCAGATCACTGTTAAGAACAAGTACCCTCTGCCGCTCATCCCCGAATTGTTTGACCGGCTTAGAGGAGCTCGTCTGTTCACCAAGCTGGATCTTCGGGGTGCTTACAATCTGGTGCGCATCCGCTCTGGTGACGAATGGAAGACCGCGTTTAATACGCGTGATGGACATTATGAGTACTGCGTGATGCCCTTCGGCCTGTGTAACGCCCCTGCCGTCTTCCAAGAACTGGTGAACGACGTGTTCCGAGACCTCCTCTACACCTGTGTGGTAGTATATCTAGATGACATCCTTGTCTTCTCTCCGGACCTCCCAACCCACAGAGAGCACGTACAGCTGGTTCTACGACGACTAAGAGAGAACCGTCTGTACGCAAAGTATGAGAAGTGTGTCTTTGAGCAGTCTTCTCTCCCCTTTCTGGGGTACATCATCTCTGAGACTGGACTGCAGATGGATCCCAAGAAGGTCTCCGCCATTCTCAACTGGCCTCCCCCTTCTGGACTGAAGGCAATCCAACGCTTCCTGGGATTCGCCAACTACTACCGCCAATTCGTCCCTCACTTCTCTGCTCTGACTGCTCCACTTTCCGCTTTGACTAAGAAAGAGGCAAATCCAAAGGACTGGTCGCCTGCGGCCGACGCCGCGTTTGGCTCTTTGAAGCGGGCTTTTGCTTCCTCGCCTGTACTTCACCGTCCGGAGTTGAACCGCCAGTTCACCTTGGAGGTGGATGCCTCCTCCTCAGGAGCCGGAGCAGTGCTCATGCAGAAGTCCTCCTCCGGGAAGATGGTGACTTGCGGATTCTTCTCCAAGGGCTTCTCAGCGCCTGAACGCAACTATACCATCGGGGACCGAGAGCTCTTGGCAGTCAAACTGGCACTGGAGGAATGGCGCTACCTCCTGGAAGGTGCAGTGTATCCCGTGATCATCTACACGGACCACAAGAACCTAGAATACCTGCGGTCCGCTCAGCGACTGAACCCACGGCAAGCCAGGTGGTCCTTATTCTTTGCCAGGTTCGACTTTCAGCTTCACTTCCGACCCGCGGACAAGAATGTACGCGCTGATGCCTTGTCCAGGTCGTTCATGCCCATGGAGCAGGAGGAAGAGACTACCCAACCCATCATCTGTCCTAGCAACATCATTCCGGTGGCCCCTGTTACCCTAGCCCAGATACCGCCCGGGAAGACCTATGTCTCCGATACCGACAGGCAAAAAGTGTTACACTGGGGTCATGCCTCAAAAACAGCCGGGCATGCTGGTCAGAAGAGAACATGGGGTGCGATTGTACGCCATTACTGGTGGCCATCCCTTCGCACGGACGTCGCTGCTTTTGTCTCTGCCTGCTCCTCCTGTGCCAGGAACAAGACGCCCAAACACTTGCCCCATGGCCGTCTTCTGCCTTTACCGATACCCTCAGTCCCGTGGCAACACATAGCAATGGACTTTATTACGGACTTGCCATTATCCTCCGGGCACACAGTCATATGGGTCGTGGTTGATCGATTCTCCAAAATGGCCCACTTCGTTCCTATGGCCGGACTGCCCTCTGCTCAGGAACTCGCGGAAGCCTATATACATCACATCTTCCGCTTGCATGGCTTTCCATCCCACATAGTGTCCGACAGAGGAACTCAGTTCACCTCCCGCTTCTGGAGGGCTCTATGCAAACATCTGGGAGTGACTCTGGACTTTTCTTCTTCTTACCATCCTCAGTCTAACGGCCAAGTGGAGAGGGTCAATCAAATCGTGACCTCATACCTACGTCACTATGTCAACGCCCATCACGACGACTGGTCCTCGCTTCTGCCTTGGGCTGAATTCTCCCATAACCACCACGTCAGTGAGTCATCCTCCGAATCTCCCTTCCATGTTGTTTATGGACTCCAGCCCGCCGTCCCATTGCCTATATCCCCTTCATCGGATGTCCCGGCTGCTGATACTGCAGTTCGTGACTTTGCTACCATTTGGGACTCTGTCAAAGCGTCCCTTGGGCGCGCTTCCCAGCGGATGAAGAAACACGCTGACAAGAGACGTCTGGATCCTCCGTGTTTCTCTCCTGGTGACCTGGTCTGGCTTGCTTCCCAGTACATCCGATTGAAGATACCTTCCTACAAGCTGGGTCCTCGCTACATCGGGCCGTTTAAGGTCCTCAGCAAGATCAATGAGGTATCCTACAAGCTACAGCTCCCGGCCACGATGAGGATACCCAACTCCTTCCACGTCTCTCTGCTCAAGCCGGTTGTCCTTGGTCCCTTCTCCGCTGCTGCCAGTCCGGCCCCCCCTCCTATTGCCGATGATGACATCTATGCGGTAAGGGATATCGTGGCCATGAAGACCGTACGAGGTCGACAGTTCTTCCTGGTGGACTGGGAAGGGTATGGTCCTGAGGATAGGTCTTGGGAGCCCAGGGAGAACGTGGGCACTCCTCTTATCCGTGCCTTCATGTCCCGGTTGCGGGGAGGGGGGCGTGGGGGGGGGGGTACTGTCACGCTCCCCGGGTCCTCACCCCCGTTCCCCGGCTCACCTGCCACGCTCTCCGCTCCCCAGTCACCGGATTCCGTCCGTCCCAGGGCTCCGGGCCCCCGATCCCGGCGCCCGACAGCTTCCCTGGACCTGGCCGGCTCCCCTGCGTCCTCCTCGCAGCCTCCTTCCCTGGCTTCTGGCACCCGGGCGGCGCGCATGCGCATTAGGGCGCGCGCGCGGTCACTGACCCTTTCTTAAAGGGCCAGCGTCCATTAACAGGAAATGAGGTTGCACAGGTACAGGGTATATAGGGGGTCATTGTCCAAGGGGGCGGGGCCTGATCTTCGTGTTCCCTGAGCTAGGAGTCAGGTCTCTTGGTGTTTATGTGCCTGTACTCACCTATCTGTCTTTGTAGAGCCGTACCTGCCTCGCCATCCAGTCTGCCGTGTCCTGATCCCCGCACGCTGTCCGTCTGCCATCTGACAGTCCGTACCATCCCGGATCCCTGCGGTGACCCGTCATCTTGCTCCAGAGGTTCCGGACCCCGCCTGATATCACCTCGGCCTCCGAACCTGAGCTACGTCACCAAGACCACCTTCTGTGACTCCGTGGTCCCTGGGACTCCTCCGCTGCCTTCTCTTGCACGGACTGTTCTACTGCCCATCAGTGCTTCAGCTGCCGGACTCCCTACCACCATCTCAGAGAGTTCGGTCCAGTGGATCCACCTCCTGGGTCTGCCCGACCGCCCGGCCGTGACAGCATCCCCCATCACACCCTACACACACACAAATACCATGCACCCCCCACTACCATCTCCCCACGCACACAATACAATGCACCCCCCCATCACCCCCTCCAAACACACACACACACACACACAATACAATGCACCCCCCATCACCTCCTACACACACACACAATACAATGCATTCCCCATTACCCATACACACAATACACACTCCATTACCCCCCCACACACAATGCACCCCCCATCACCCCCTACACACACACCCACAATACAATGCACCCCCACTACTCCCTACACACACAATGCAATACATAACTCACATCAAGAGCCATTAAATTGTAAGCACCAGGCCTACCTAATTAGGCAGGGAAGATGCCAGCACTACTCATTATAGGAATAAACAGCAGGAGAACGAGAGTAAAGTGCAAAATATAAATAGTTTTTATTAAATACACAACAAGACAAAAATTTTAATTAAAATGGTACACTACCAATGATTCCTAGGGATACCGACATATAGGACTAGACCAGTTTAAATAGCCAATCCAGTAAGTCAAAAGATTAACTAGTGAATATCTGTATAGATGGCGGCTATTAGCCTAGGAAGGTCCAAATAGTTGGTAAGAATGTACAGAGGAAAAGGGGGCTGCTTAATAAGAAGTAAGGTATGGTCAGATCAAACCGTGGTTACCCACCATGTAAGGGTGGGGAATCATGGTGATCCCGCTGGCTGCACTGTTGCTAAATACTGGTGCACAGCAGAATAAGAATTAACATGGAGTAATCATATAGCACAAGTGTGCAAATTGAAAAAATTCTCTTACCTAAAGTGCTGAAGTGCAAAGTAAACCAACACGGGGAAGCCAGCCACAATAACAAGCAGTCCCTATGAAATATAGGAAAGTGTCCCTAAGAACAGCCTGGGGTCTCCATCCGACGCGCGTTTCGCGAGGATAGCTTTATCAAGGTGGAAAACCAAAGTAATAACCCCATGACCTACATGCCTATTATATATACCCCTCCTAATGTGGAATCCAACAGCTGGGTGGCCGGGAATGACGTGGAAACAGGAAGTGACATCGCTTGACAACAAGCTTTTATTAACATCATGCCTCAAAGTGGTTTAAAATATGTGTAATCTAAACCTCCATGGTGCGTCCAAGCTAGTCTCTGTTTGGCCGCTAGATATTTAAGCCCAGAGAACATAAACTAGATAAACAAAGTAGCCATCAAAGCTCCGGCCCTGGTATATATCGTAACTACAGACGCACTTCCTGATAATCACAACAGGAAGTCGTCATAGTAGGAGACAGGGAGATTCCATATGACCGCTATGAACGCTAGCGTATGTTGTAACTATGGACGCAATTCCTGGTAGTAACAGGAAGTCGTCATAGAGGGAGACAGAGGGATCCCACGTGACCGCTGTGGACGACGGTAAATATTGTAACCATAGACGCACTTCCTGGTACAACAGGAAGTCGTCATAGATCCCTAGATTAGTTTCTCACTAGCGCCGGGTGAGTGACGCATGGATCAGCCAATGGCAGTCCAATTACGGATTCGTGCGGATCATCACTGAGGAAGGGAAACGAGGAAATGCCACGCGACCGCTGTGAACGTGTCAGCCCCACAGTGTAAAAACATTAAAATTAATACATCTAGTTATCAAATATTTCATAGTAAGACATATACGTTCACAGTTCTGTTTATGTTGGAGGGCATAGTTTATTAATTAAGTTTTTATAAGGAGAAGTATTAAAATATCTATATTGAGTATACTTGAGTACTGACATGGAAGGATATATATAAATCCTTCCCGAAGCTTCCAGAAGGTTACGTAATACGGAACTATATTCAACTAAACACCCTATATGGACTGAACAGCTGGTATATAATACACGATGGAGGGGGCCACTGGTCGCTCCTCCACATTGCCTGCGGTCAGAAGTCTCCAGTGCTGCAAGATGAAGACACGTTGTCCGGCCTAAGAGATGACACCCCCTGCCTTGCCATTCAGGACCCAAAGAGAGATGGGTAAAGACTTCCCATTGATCAGTATGGACTAAATGAACTCTTTGCGTAAGCTATCAAAGTATATTATTTTTCCTTTCTGTAACTGAACCCTGGCAACCATTTTTAAATAGATAAAATACATTTATTTTTTACATTTTTGAAGTTCTTTTCTTTCATGCGCTTTTACGTATTTGAAGAAAAATATATTTAAGAGTATATTTTTTAACATTTGGCAAGCCACCCATTCGTAATTTTTTACATTTTTTGTTGTTCCTTCACTTTGCATAAGGGGGGTCGAAGTATCTCCTGCAAAGGATCAGGAATCGACAATTTATAAAAAATCACGCAGAACCTAGGAAATACGTATAAGTCAAGTTGCATGAATGTTTTTTTTGAATGAATTTTAAAGACTGTATAAAGCCACAGAAGTTAACTTTTGACGTATTTTTGAGCAAGAAAGATAAAGTCAGTCCATAAGAAGTATTGGACGTGCTGAGCAAGGTGAATCAAGTCTTACAGGATCATCCATCAGATCATCTGATCATTTCAGGTAAGAAAATGGATTTTATCTCTTCATATGTTAAGCAAAGTAAACTTCAGTTCACTTATCCAGATATTTCTAATGTGGAAGAGATTTGGTTACGCTTTTATGAGGAGTGTGAACTTGAGAATTCACGTATAGAATGTGTAAGGTCTTTTAATAGAGAGAAACAGAAAATCAGAAATGTCTGTCATTTAGTCTATGATTTTCACAAGTTAATCGTAGAAAAGTGTAAAAATGGTGGAAATAGGCAACCTGAATTGTCAGGAGAGTCAGTGACAGAGAAATCCAAAGACTGCTTAGAACCTGGAATGTCAGTCAGTGATATTGTGAATTCTGACTGTAATGTTGGCTGTAATTTTGCAAATCAGAATTTTGATAATGGCGGCAGACGTGCTACGTAATCAAGGTCATTTTCAGGACACTGGGAAAGAAGCAGGAAATGACGTAGAGAAGCCAGAAGGGGGAGGAGCCAGAGTGGGAGACGTGCAGAAAGGACACGTGGAGAGAGAAAATGGCGACGATCAGTTTCTAGAAATAGAACAGACAAATTTAGGAATTAAACTTAGAAAGAGTCTATTGGACATATGCAAATTAATTCCCGCATATAATCCTAAAATACATGTTTGCAGAAATTCAGAGATATTTGAAAGTTCCATTGAGAAGTTAAATTTAACCAATAGTGAGACGAATCAGTTATTCCGTATGTGGTTACCTCAGCATTTTTTTAGACAATTGGCATTAAAAAAGTCTTCTGACAATGAGACATTTGATTGTTCAAATGATAATGATATCATAAGGCTGAAAAATCTCATCTTCTGTGCAAGGAATGAATCTGATCCAAATTATGAGATGTTGAAGGAATTACAAATTGAACAGAATGAGAGTACGTTCTCATTTATGTCCGTTTTTGAACGTTTGTATAGGGCGGTCATTCCAAATGTCAGATTGGATGGAATGATACGTTTATTCATCAAGAAATTTCATTTCCTTGACAATGCAGCCAGTGCGGTGGCATTAAATAAAAAGTCCCTATTCGAATGTACGACATTTATCGATTTTGTTAGAAGTCGCCAAAGTCAATCAAAACAGAAATTAATTAATTCTGAAAAACCAATACAAAAAAGGGAGAGTTTTTGTGAAAAACCAACAGTGTCTCCCAGATCCAGATATTTCTGTGACAGGGTGTATGAAGTTCGGAGGAAGATGCATACGTGTTACAAACCATACAATCCACCCCAATTTTTGTCGTCTAAAAGTCTTTTTCCACAGGAAAAACCCTTGTCACCAGTGACGGGATCGGTCACTGGGATTGAGGATTCCAGACAAATTCTGAGTAAAAGCTTTGAAAACCAGAAACAGGTGTCTTGTGCAGATTCTCTCCCTGGGTTAGAATTTCATAGCCAGTGGCAGCTGGGTGGTCTTTCAGAGAGAGACGTTCTTTCTCATATAAGAGAAAAACTTGAATTACATAAGTTCAGAGATTCCTATAAGTTTAAAATGGATCTCATAAATCGAATCTTTGAAGAAAAATTTAGGTTTGGTCTTCAGCAAGATAAAGTGGATTTCTGGGGAAATTAATTTTATTGTTTGATAAATATGTTTATTCATATACAGTGAATTTATGTATATATATATATATATATATATATATATATATATATATTAAAGGTAGTGACAGTAAATTAAGGTCATATTTTCATTTAGTAAATGATAGTTTAATGTTATAAATTAATAATTTGATCTCTGTATATGAATAATAATATTTAAAATAAAATAATAAGAGAAAGTAACAGATTTTAAGTGTTTCATTTTTATCATGAATATGATAATAATTTTATTCTTTTATTTCCCTCAGAATTTATCAGTAAAGCAGATAAGCAGATTGATGAAGTATTAACTTTTTATTTATACATTTGTTCTGGTCCTCAATCAGGTAACATATATTTTATTGGGTAAGGATAATCGCGAAAGTACGATTAATAATAATAATTATTATTTTCTCAGGTACCAATTGCTAGACAACTATTACTTTAACGTTTCTTTTATGAATATACATGCATCTTCTTTAGAGTTATTAGAAATGTAATCTGAGCTTTGGAGTGTAGTAAAACTGCTTGCTGTTTTGGAATGGTGTTCCTTGCACGTACCAGAGCATGTGACTTGAGTTACTAAAGCTAATAATAAATGTTTGTTCTATGGTCAAATGTACAGCATGTAATACATTGGAATTTGTATTTTTTCGAGAAGTACTTCAAATTAGTAACATAATTTTTGAAATGCGCATAGAATACTTGGAAAAAAGGGATATGTGTCTGTCAGTTTCTATGTAGGAGTATATGTTAAAGAACCATGGCAGTCTTGTGTGCATAGATGTGTCTATGAATGATTGATTGTTTGAGCAGCTGCTAAAGTCAAAGTACTTGGATCCAGAGGAAAAAAAAAAAGGAAATTTTTGTTTTAACTTCGAGGTTATAATATATGTATGTATACTATTAGATAATAAGTTATAGTACATAAGTATAAATCAAGGAATTTATACCGGATATATATATATTATTCTTAGACATATTTCTTTAATATAAAGATGTTAGGATCTTTTGTGTTAGTCACTTCTTTACTGATACATAAATTGGTAATCATTTTTCTTTTCAAATATGGAAGTGATATTTATAATATGGTCTTGAAGATTTACCACACAAATTTTAATTTAATTTAATCTAAACATATTAATTTTTATAATATCATATTTCATGATATTGAAAGGGAGAGGTTTGGTCTCAATCACACACATTTATATTTGATAATATATGTGTTTACAGGATACTTTAATAATTAATATTTCAAGTACAAAGGAAGAATTGGGAATAAAAAAAATATATTTGAAGTATATCATAATGCATTTATATACTAAGAGAAGTGTATTATTTGCAAGGTTACATGACTTAATTATTTTTATATGATAGGTATGGAAATCCTATAAGATACTGGTAACATTAAGGTTATGTATTATTAAAGACATAGGTGTTATATACATAGAAGGCCTTATTTTTATTTCAATTTTTATTTTAAATTCTACAATTTTATTTTTTTTCTTCAGATTTTAAATATCTCAATTGAGAAAACACTTCAATATTTAGTTCAGTAATATCTAATATAAGAATATTACTTTATTAAATATGAATCATATTAAAAGGGAAAAGTTCCATTTTTTGGAAGAAAAGATACTTCCTTCATCAATATATACAATTGTCTACTTCCTAGTAATACATTATTTTTATATTAGTATGTTAACACAATAAGGATGAAATATTACTTATAGTTACACATTTTCTTATAATAGGTTCTTTAATAAAGAATAGACAAATCAAATGATTAAATTAGCGTAATAAAGATGGAAGATCGAGGTACATCTAGGTTTACCTTCCTATATTTACAAATAATATATATTATATTTTTTAATCAATAATAATTTATAATGGGTATTATTGTGTTTTGATGGAATCCTCCAGTCTTTTCTAAAAAGTTATTTGCTTTGGTTTATAATTTTATAAGTGATCTAACTAAATAAGCCACATTGTTGCCTTTCATATTTATAATATGATACATGGTATAGGTACACATTACATTATTTCATATTTTATATTATATTTCGGCTACATTCAACACATTGCCACCTATGGGTTTGGAAGGGTAATGCACCAATGACAAAAAAAGGTCATTACAAGAAAATACTATTGTCTATACCATTATGCAGTATTTTATCATTCTGAGTATCAATTATATTAATACTTCTACGATAATAATAATGACATGGTATTATAGTATTAGAGTTATGATACGCTGTTACATTTACTAGTGATAGTTATTGCCATATTTGGTATCTAGATTAGGAAATGAAGTCTTCAATCAAGATTACAGAAGATAAAAAAACTTTATAATTATCCTAAAGTTAAAAGGGATTCTGCAAAAAGGTCCAAAAGGTAACGTCTCAAATAAGACTGTGAAACATACAAAATACACTTACCGCTTTTGCACCTCAAACACAGTAGTCTAATGGTTCAAGGATGGACAATGACACATGGTCTGTGCATTAAGATTTCCCTAAAGTTACTAAGAAGAGCAATGACGTGTTAAAGTTAACCCCTGTCGTGCTGACCAAGAACGTCTTAACATCTGTTCTAGGATTTGACAACAGGCAGCATGAAGGATAAAAGGTGACTAATGCAAATTACACTGCACAGACATCAAAGACTTTTGCTATTCTTCTACACTCATGAACTGTGGTTTATCAACATTGGCTATGGACTTTGTAATAAAAAATAAAGTTTATGGACTTTGATCTAACAATGATAAACGCAATATGGGACTGTATAAATTGGTAACCATCCATTTTTATCAAAGGATTTATTTCTAAGAGACTGTGTTTATGCTGGATTACATCGGAGATAAGAATACATCAACTCAGAGGACATCATATGGTGACTGGATTTGTTTTTTGCATTTCTTTTTAGGTCTAGCGAAGTATAGTTATATATTTTTATATGATTGATCAGTCATGGCCTATCATAACATGAATCCACATTATTATATTATTGAACTTACAACATGAATAATGCAAATTAATTATTATTCATCATTATTATTGATATTAGTCCGTTATCGCCAAATAAGGAAAGAAGATTTGTTGTTTTAATGATGTATTAATTAATTTTCGGGGTTACTCCACCGGCTTCAAGGGGGGTTTGTAAAAACATTAAAATTAATACATCTAGTTATCAAATATTTCATAGTAAGACATATACGTTCACAGTTCTGTTTATGTTGGAGGGCATAGTTTATTAATTAAGTTTTTATAAGGAGAAGTATTAAAATATCTATATTGAGTATACTTGAGTACTGACATGGAAGGATATATATAAATCCTTCCCGAAGCTTCCAGAAGGTTACGTAATACGGAACTATATTCAACTAAACACCCTATATGGACTGAACAGCTGGTATATAATACACGATGGAGGGGGCCACTGGTCGCTCCTCCACATTGCCTGCGGTCAGAAGTCTCCAGTGCTGCAAGATGAAGACACGTTGTCCGGCCTAAGAGATGACACCCCCTGCCTTGCCATTCAGGACCCAAAGAGAGATGGGTAAAGACTTCCCATTGATCAGTATGGACTAAATGAACTCTTTGCGTAAGCTATCAAAGTATATTATTTTTCCTTTCTGTAACTGAACCCTGGCAACCATTTTTAAATAGATAAAATACATTTATTTTTTACATTTTTGAAGTTCTTTTCTTTCATGCGCTTTTACGTATTTGAAGAAAAATATATTTAAGAGTATATTTTTTAACACACAGCCACGCCTCTCCATCCCCGGTTGATACGAATATAACCAAAAGTCACAGAAACAGTCATAATATATCATACCATATGCAGCTAACTATACGGGCAGAACTGCTAGCAGTACTACCACCCAATAGCGTGGTAACCAGGGACGCCAATTATAGGTAGAACCAGAAGTGACTATGAGAACTAGAACGCACACCTCCCCAGACTTCAGCACTGTATATTAAAACCAATAATGGCCCAGAGGAAAGTATATCATCGGTTTTCATACCTGGTGGGAAGGCCCCACGTGATTAATGGGGACGTGTCAACCCCACAACCACGCACCACCATTCGCAATCAGGACGACAGAGCCAAGAAGGACCAAGAACCACCCCATTGCGTCCTGAGTCCTGTCCCCACAAGACCACCTGGTCCGAGGGACACGTATCCCCGGAGACAGAGTGTACATGTGTAACAGACAGGTGCCAAAGAACACCTTGGGGGAATGAAAGAAAATCTAAGCGAGTAAAGTGATATACATATCGCAAAATTGTTATTAAACAAATGTAAAGTGCCAAAGTTCAGGTAGATAATACTACATAACAGGTAAGATCGAATGGAGAGATGGTACAGTTAAAATTACTCAAAAAACCACTTGAGGACGTGCAAATCAATCTTCGATTTTTCTTGAACGCGCAAAAGACCACCGGGGTTTGAGGATCATACAATTCTCGCCATAAGAAGATGGTAATTCTTCAGGTTTCTCAAATGTCATATATCCGGCGGAAATCCAGGTCGTGCTCCAGCCAAACAACAATCAATCACACGCACCGCATAAAGGAGGAATAGATCTAAAAGGTAATATATCAATAATTAATAGCAGGTCAGAGATCACTACAAGAATGAGCAAAACATTGCTCACAGTAGTGTAAAAATAAAAATGAAGATGACAAAACAATTAAAAACAACACTCATGAACACACAAACAATGAAGTTAAAAAAGGAATTGCAAGAAAAAAGGAGAGCGAGAGATGGCTAGGACGCTATATTGGTATCGAATTATAAAAAGGAAACAAAGCTGATGTTCTCATTAAGCCCCTTGGGGGCCAAGGTGTCCAAAGTGGAGATCCATCGAGCCTCAACCTGAGCTAATCGTTTTTGCAAATCACCACCACGAGATCCACCACGAACATGATCAATACCCCGTACCTTAAGTCCAGACGGGTTACTCCCATGAAATTTATAGAAATGCCTAGGGAGTGTTTTCAGCGTGGTGGGATCAATAGTGTCCTTGGCAGCACTGATGTCCCGCACATGCTCCCTCGTGCGTACCCTTAACTCACGTGAAGTGAGACCGACATACACGAGGGAGCACGGACACGTGGCGTAGTAAATAATGTGTGTGGTAGCACACGTAATGTAACACCTGATATTGAATGTCTTAGTACCATCTGATGACATGAATGTAGAGGTACGGATGATATTCTGGCAGGCCAAACACCGACCACATGGGAAACACCCTACCAAAGGGCCACGGGTACTGAAAGGATTACAAATAGGTGGTACGTAATGGCTCCTTACCAGAATATCCCGAAGGTTTTTAGAATGACGAGCCGTCATGAGAGGACCAGGAGGGAGGACATCAGCCAGGACAGGATCCGATCGAAGAACAGGCCAGTGCTTACTCAGGATATCTCGCATGGTCTGCCAGTGATCGTTGTGAGTACCTATAAAACGAATAGGGGGATCAATTTTTTGAGATTTAGGAGTATACTGAAGCAACTGCTGACGAGGGGTCCGCTTAGCACGTAAATACCCCTTTCGGACACAGCGATTACTGTATCCTCGATCCCTGAATCGGCCTCTGAGGTCGGCTGATTGTGACTCAAATGTCTCATCAGTGGAACAAATCCGCCTAGTTCTCAGGAACTGGCCAGTCGGGATAGCGCGTATTGTAGAAGGTGTATGGGCAGATGACGCATGCAGCAGGGCATTGACTGAAGTGGATTTTCGATGGACACTAGTCTGAATCATCGATAAAGGGTCCACTTCGATATTAATATCCAAAAAGTCAATGCACCTGCCGCTATGTTTGTATGTTAATTTGATATTAAAGTTATTGGTATTCAAATGCCCCATAAATTCGTCGAGCTGCTCCACTGTGCCCTGCCAAAAAAACAAAACGTCATCAATATATCTGAGCCAGCACTGTACATGGGAGCTAAGCCCAGTGCCACCCTCGCCGAACACCAACCTCTCCCACATGCCGAGGAAGAGGTTGGCATATGCGGGGGCACAGGCCGCCCCCATGGCAGTGCCGCGCTGCTGCAGATAGAATTGGTCCTTAAAAATAAAAAAATTATGTGTAAGGGCAAAGTGGAGCAGCTCAAGGATAAATTTATTGAGTTCGCCATCCCGACTGCCCATCTCCAGAAAAAGGCGGGTAGCCTCCAAACCATCATGGTGGGAGATGCAGGTGTACAGGCTCTCCACGTCAGCTGTAACGATCAGCATATTATGATCCATAATTAAAGATGCCATCGATCCGCCGGAGCACGTCAGTCGTGTCACGGACATAGGAAGGCAAGGTTTCTACTAGGGGCTTCAGATGGTAATCAATGAATTTGCAGATGGGGTCACACAAGCCTCCTATGCCGGACACGATGGGGCGCCCCAGAGGGCAGAGGGCATCTTTATGGATTTTCGGTAACAAATAAAAAGTAGGTATCGTAGGATATTTGGTGGAGAGCCCGCACACCATTTTGTTGGTAATTAGGCTGACCTCAGATGCCGACTCAAGGATCTTGGAAAGGTCACGAGAAAAGGACTGCACAGGGTTGTATGATAACTTAGAGTAAGTACTCCTGTCACGCAACTGCCTCAATGCCTCCTTCTCATAACTTGCTACTGCCCAGATCACAATATTGCCCCCCTTGTCCGCTGGTTTTATTACAATATCTGATATGTTGTTTAACTCCTCTAACGCTAGTCTCTGTCTATAAGTAAGATTATCATGCCGTCTCCGCGATGGAATTTGTTTAAGGTCACTAGACACTAGGCGAGTGAAAATCTCAATAGCAGGACAAAGGGACAAGGGGGGAAAACTTGTAGATCTGGGCAGAAGTGACCTGGGAAACACACCTGCTGTGGCACTGGACTGTTCTTCAAGCAGGTCCTCTAATACCTGCAGAGCCTCCCTCTCCGCGGGACTATCCAATCCCGTGTCGTCTCGTCTGTGGTGAAGTCTCTTAAGTATCAGCTTACGTGCAAAAAGGTGGGTATCCTTTAAAGCTGTGAAAAAATCAAAATTGTTGACAGGGGAGAAGGTTAGACCCCTTGATAATACCTCCAACTGATCATTAGAGAGTATATGTGTAGAAAGGTTAATCACCTGGAGTCTATTCCTTCCCCCTTGTCTGGTGGTCTGTTGCTTATTGCGGGTGGTTTTTACTCGGGCACCAACGCTTGATTCGACCTCACTGCCGCCGCCCGATGCCTCCGATGACTCGCCAAGCGAAGTGAGGGACGACAGGGATGCAGACTGACCACGAGTGATGGTTCTACCCCGAGGGCCCGTTCTGGATCTAGTCTGCCATCTATATGCAGTAGAACTGGCATAGTCACCTAAATCTCTGTTAAATTTTTTCAATTTTTGACCACAGACCTCTTTCTCCAATTTGGACAGCTCTTTTTCAATTTCGGCCTCCATCCCAGTGACAACATCAGCTGTGCAATTGCTCTTGATGGTTTTCTCGAGCTCCTCTAACTCGACCTCCATAGTGGAGAGAGTCGTTGTATTGTGTTCCTTCAACAGAGACACAAATCCCAAGGAGCATGTTTGGGCCAGACACTCCCACCTCTCACAGAAGGAAGGGTCTTCCACCGGAAAGGATGGGAATATCTGAACCCGCAGGCCCCGAGGGATCATGTCTCTGTCAAGGTATTTGGAGAGTAATGCGCGGTTCCAACAAATTCTCAATCTCCTTTTAAGCAACTCCTTGTATTTAAAAATCATACGAAGGACTGTGGAAAAAGAAGCGCAAATAGGGTCTTATCCGAGTAATATAAGGGGTAAAGTAAAGAAAGTCACTCACCCCGTGAGTTGTGAGAGTCACAACTACTATGCAGGCAAATAATCACGGCCAACGGCAGCAGCACCCAAAATGGCTGATAACAGGGAATAGTGAAGTAGGGCTTGCAAGGCTGCGCCAGTGACCACCTGGTGGTCACTGGCGCAGCCTTGCAAGCCCTACTTCACTATTCCCTGTATTTAAAAATCAAAATATCACTGTTGGGCGAATTGACATCATTAGTGGTATCCTTGTTGTGGTCTTTCAGAACATTATCGAAATGTACTGACCAAGCCCGATCACGGGCGCGGAAATCCATGCTCGGATGCAAGTAATCTGTGAGAAGCACAGGAACACATATTAACAATACATAACTCACATCAAGAGCCATTAAATTGTAAGCACCAGGCCTACCTAATTAGGCAGGGAAGATGCCAGCACTACTCATTATAGGAATAAACAGCAGGAAAACGAGAGTAAAGTGCAAAATATACATAGTTTTTATTTTATTTACATGTTGGGTTTTTCGTTAGTGGGGTAGGGAATGTATGTAGGATGTGTTTATAGTGAGTATTCATTTGTTTGTATTTTAATTTTTTGTAGATAAATTGCATATTTGCATACCAATTTGTACCCACCATAGTGATGTTGGTCCCATGATGAAATGATGAAATTGAGAAGTTATTGAATATATCCAAGATGGGACCATCGTCTCTTTTCTGGAGTAGGAATGAAGTATCGGGCTTGAAGAGGAGGAGCATATATTATAAATATTTGCCTAATTGCTATATAAGAATGTGATAGCGTTTTGGTAATAATTATGTTTCACATGTATATATGATGTTCCTTGCTGCCTGACATGATTTACTTGTATAGATATAATCAATAGTCTTGGGACGGAGCGCTTGCAGAAGTCCTAAATCCTCCTCGGACTGAATAATAGGCGTATGAATAGGGGACGCTCCTGCGTCGCTGCACACATCCGGTGCTTGACACGCAGAGTGCGTTCCACTATCGCCTGGCAGGAAGTTCCCTTTACGATCGGAGGTGACGGATTCACGCAAGCGCCCAAAGGATCCCTGATAGGTGGGTTTAGCGTATATAATCCCTGTGGCTACCGTGACCCGACATGCCCCCTGTAGAAGCCGGGAGCGAAACACGTGTCGGGGATCGGGTGTTTGCGGTGCACGCATTAAAGGTAACTTTGCTCTACTTACATGATGTCATGCCAGCATGTTGTATTGGAGGTCCTGCATATTGCCGGTTCCCATTAGTGATTACAGCTGTCATCTAGGTGGCGGCTGGAGTGCGGCATTGTGATATAGCATTAGAAACCTTGCACACATTCCAATGTGTCCGATTGGTTTAATTCACATACCCTTTATGCTGATCTAACTCCCTCCATCCCTTGTCTGCTGCAATAATCACTTATAAGTGGCACGCTGTGTTGGAGCACGGGTGTCCTTGCACACAAATCAGTAACATTAGATGGAGCGATTGCGATTCAGTATGGGAGGAGGGCTGTGATAGGCATATTTCAGCACAGTGTCAATATCCCCGGGGTTGTTCAATGGCAACATAGCTCTAATATAGGGATTATTGTGCTCTATCTGTTTCATATATCAAATTTATATGCACTAATTATCTTGGTTATCCAAGAATTTGAGGTGATATGCACTGAAATCTCGATTATATATATACGGATATAGCACATATCTCAACGGGCTATACATATATTTCTAATAAATTTGGGGTTTGATTGGAGGAATTTGATACGCCTTCTCATGCTGATTCGGCTCTCTCCACCCCTTGTTTGCTGTATAATTTATTTCAAGTGACACGTAGTGGAGCTGCACTGCTGTCACTGTATGACGCACATATGCGGTAACATCGAATGGAGTGACTTTGATTCAGCATGGGAGGAGGGCCTATAGGTATATTTTAGCATAACATTGAACATCCCGGAGCTATGTAAACATGTGCAATGATATTATATAGTGACCATTGTGCTGAAGTCTGCTTTACAAATGTATCTTGACAATCCAAGAATCTGAAACAATATCTATTGATAAGATCAGATTCAGCACGGGACACTTTATTGGATACTATGTGCAATATTGATACCGCTACACCCTGATACACACATTTTCTTGACTGCAATTTACTATTTTTATTGTGTGGTGTTGTTCTAAATTTGAATGTCAATAAAATTATTTTTGAATTATTGAGACATTATATACTCCTTTTTTGGGATGAAAAAAATCGTATTTCTTCCTGTTGGGATATAGTCTGATCATTGGAGTGTCCATAGATGGATTTGACCTATTGTGTGGTATTATACGTTGTTCTGTTTCTATTACAGAGTGGTCGTGTTGAAATTATGGACTTTGAAGCCAGGCTGACAGCATGGCAGTCCAAAGCCGCTGGTATTTTTAATCGTGGTGTTGCAGTCAATATGGATTCCAATAGTACACAAAAGGAATTGACTAGGAGATATAGAAATATGTTACATAAGAAAACCAAGCTATGCTGGACTCAGATGTCCTTGGAGAGTTACTTGGAACAAAAAATTGTTCCAAGAGGGCTCCGCGTGCAAATTTACCCAGCCTTTGATTTGGAAGATGATGGCCTCAATCAGAGATGGATGGCGGCAGCGACAACTTGTTCGTTGGAGTTCATCCGTATTATCATCGAAAAGAACAGTATGACCTTAGAGAAAATGGAGAAGGAAATCGAATTGACCCAACAAAGTCTTCAAAAGGAGATGAGTGTAGAGTCCTTTCAAAATCTGGCATCTATGTTGGAAAAGGACTTTGAGAAATGGGAAAAAGATATATCTAGTGATAAACAGAAGAAATATTTACGTGATGTGGGCGACTTTGAAAGTAATAGAATTTTTCGGTGGCAGTATAAGAAGGTGGAGCAGGGAAAGGATCGGTCTAGGAGTTCATCGGTGCAGTCGATGTCATCTAGCGTTGCAAGTAGTAGTGCATCTGTGGATCGCAGTCACGGGGTGAACACACGTTCAAGGAACAAACAAAAATTCACCAAGCGCCCATATGATATTTTCAATAGGGACAATGTGGAAAATCAGTAACAACTTAAGGTGATTAATCTTTCTCAGCATAATTTGACAGAATTACAGATATTGCTTCTGAGTAAAGGCTTATCATTCTCTCCTACTTGTTTGGCAGACCCATTCACATCCGTAAAGGATTTGCACATGTTTGCGAGGAAACTATTTTTTAGATGGTTATATAGCAGAACTGAACAATCCCAAGATCAGTGGTCCACACGGGAGGAGGAAGCTTTGGCCATTCTGGAATCATTTGAGGAGGAGAGTCAATCACAGATGGTGAGTGCCTTTCCGCATGATCTTCTAAATAAATCCACCAAATTCCCGGCCTTTAACTCGTGCCCGGTCATAGAAATATTTACACGTATGGTTGCACAGGAATTTCAGCAAAAATTCACAGGACCCTTTGGTCCTTCGAATTTAACCAAAGGAGAAAGGGCAGCGTTGATGGAGTTACAGACATGGGATGATGTTGTGTTCAAGCCCGCCGATAAAGGCGGGAACATAGTGGTATGGCCTACCACTATGTATGAGCGCCAAGCTTACAAGTTACTCAACAAGAAGCAATGTTACAAGAGATTGACCACCAATCCTCTCCCCTTGTTTAAGGAGTTATTGTCTATTATTGAAGCGGGCTTTGGACAGGGGGTGGTACCCAAGAAATTAGTGGATTATATAAAAAAATTGCACCCTAGCTTAGCAACATTCTACCTGATACCGAAGGTGCACAAGAGTATAACTGATCCACCGGGTAGGCCTATTGTGGCGGGAAATGGGGGACTGTGTGAGGTCATCTGCAGTATCATTGACCATTACCTGCAGCCATTGGTCACTGAATTACCATCATTTATTAAGGACACGACATCGGCCTTGTGTAGGCTGGAGGGTATACAGTTGGGACCAAATATGACGTTGGTCACGGCTGATGTCGAGTCCTTGTATACATCTATCAAGCATGCGGACGGGCTGCGGGCAGTCTCATATTTCCTCAATAATAGTAGCATCGAAAAACCTATGATTGAGTTGTTGTTGTTACTATTGGAATTTGTACTCACGCATAACGTGTTTACATTCGATCAAAAATTCTTTTTGCAAACACAGGGAACTGCGATGGGGGCGGCTTGTGCCCCCTCGTATGCGAACCTTTTTTTGGGGGCGTGGGAGCGTGAGATTTTTTTGGGGGAGACCATCCCGGGTTGTAGTTGCATCCTTAATTGGATGCGCTACATTGACGACGTGTTGTTTATCTGGGATGGCCCCCCCGATGGTCTTGATCAAGTGATGCGATCACTTAATGATAATCAGTTAAACATCAAATTGACATTCAAACAAGGGAGGGAACTTGACTTCCTTGATATTCTAATTCAAACCAGAGATGATGGTTTTCTCTCAACTTCCATCTTTAGAAAGAGCACGGCTACTAACAGTTTGCTGCACGCTTCTTCTTCGCATCCTAAGTCAGTGATCTCAGGGATACCTGTGGGCCAGTTTTTGAGAACCAAACGCATCTGTTCAGATCAAGAATCGTTTGAGAGACAATCAGGGGAACTGGCCAATAGGTTCAGAGAAAGGGGTTATAGTAAAAAAATGATCCGGAAGGGTTTTCAACGGGCTATACATACCCCAAGGAACATCTTGTTATTTCCCAGGAGTCAAGAATTTGGAAGAAGTGGTAGTACGGAGAAGAAAGAACCTATACGATTCATCACCACGTATCATAACAAATGGATGGAGATGAGGGAAATAATGATTAAACATTGGGGGATTTTACAATCGGACCCTATTATAAGGAAGTTTCTCCCTCCTAGACCCCTTATCACAGCACGTAGATCAAAAAGCCTTAGAGACATATTGGTATATAGCCATTTTGATCGGGAGAAAACAAACAAAAAAGAGATACCGGCATCGGATCAGGGCTTTTTCCCATGTGGCCTTTGCAAGGCCTGCGCCAACTGCGTCAAGTCAAGAACTTTCTCCAATTTTGATGGTACCAAGCAATTTGATATACGGAAACAGCTAACGTGTTCCTCAAAGGGGGTCATCTATGTAGGTGAATGCCGATGCAAAAAGTTGTACGTGGGTCTTACGACCCGTGAATTTAAGGTTCGCATACGTGAACATTGTAGGGACATTGCGAAGGCAAGAACGGTGGAAGATAACACTCAACTCAAGACGCTCCCACGTCACTTCAAGGAAATGCATAACAGCAACCCTCATGTCCTTAAAGTAAAGGCAATCGATCAAGTGGAATTGGGTATAAGGGGGGGCGATTTGAGTAAAATTTTGGCGAGGGTGGAGAGTCGGTGGATCTTCAGGCTGGGTACACTGAATCCAGAGGGTCTCAATGAGACCCTGGGATTCGGGGCGTTCCTGTAGATCCTATGTACATGCTCGGTGGACCTTTTCTTTGTCTCCTAGTCAATCCGTAGTTTTTAACCTTTTTTAATTCGTTGTATATAATTTTATTTACATGTTGGGTTTTTCGTTAGTGGGGTAGGGAATGTATGTAGGATGTGTTTATAGTGAGTATTCATTTGTTTGTATTTTAATTTTTTGTAGATAAATTGCATATTTGCATACCAATTTGTACCCACCATAGTGATGTTGGTCCCATGATGAAATGATGAAATTGAGAAGTTATTGAATATATCCAAGATGGGACCATCGTCTCTTTTCTGGAGTAGGAATGAAGTATCGGGCTTGAAGAGGAGGAGCATATATTATAAATATTTGCCTAATTGCTATATAAGAATGTGATAGCGTTTTGGTAATAATTATGTTTCACATGTATATATGATGTTCCTTTCTGCCTGACATGATTTACTTGTATAGATATAATCAATAGTCTTGGGACGGAGCGCTTGCAGAAGTCCTAAATCCTCCTCGGACTGAATAATAGGCGTATGAATAGGGGACGCTCCTGCGTCGCTGCACACATCCGGTGCTTGACACGCAGAGTGCGTTCCACTATCGCCTGGCAGGAAGTTCCCTTTACGATCGGAGGTGACGGATTCACGCAAGCGCCCAAAGGATCCCTGATAGGTGGGTTTAGCGTATATAATCCCTGTGGCTACCGTGACCCGACATGCCCCCTGTAGAAGCCGGGAGCGAAACACGTGTCGGGGATCGGGTGTTTGCGGTGCACGCATTAAAGGTAACTTTGCTCTACTTACATGATGTCATGCCAGCATGTTGTATTGGAGGTCCTGCATATTGCCGGTTCCCATTAGTGATTACAGCTGTCATCTAGGTGGCGGCTGGAGTGCGGCATTGTGATATAGCATTAGAAACCTTGCACACATTCCAATGTGTCCGATTGGTTTAATTCACATACCCTTTATGCTGATCTAACTCCCTCCATCCCTTGTCTGCTGCAATAATCACTTATAAGTGGCACGCTGTGTTGGAGCACGGGTGTCCTTGCACACAAATCAGTAACATTAGATGGAGCGATTGCGATTCAGTATGGGAGGAGGGCTGTGATAGGCATATTTCAGCACAGTGTCAATATCCCCGGGGTTGTTCAATGGCAACATAGCTCTAATATAGGGATTATTGTGCTCTATCTGTTTCATATATCAAATTTATATGCACTAATTATCTTGGTTATCCAAGAATTTGAGGTGATATGCACTGAAATCTCGATTATATATATACGGATATAGCACATATCTCAACGGGCTATACATATATTTCTAATAAATTTGGGGTTTGATTGGAGGAATTTGATACGCCTTCTCATGCTGATTCGGCTCTCTCCACCCCTTGTTTGCTGCATAATTTATTTCAAGTGACACGTAGTGGAGCTGCACTGCTGTCACTGTATGACGCACATATGCGGTAACATCGAATGGAGTGACTTTGATTCAGCATGGGAGGAGGGCCTATAGGTATATTTTAGCATAACATTGAACATCCCGGAGCTATGTAAACATGTGCAATGATATTATATAGTGACCATTGTGCTGAAGTCTGCTTTACAAATGTATCTTGACAATCCAAGAATCTGAAACAATATCTATTGATAAGATCAGATTCAGCACGGGACACTTTATTGGATACTATGTGCAATATTGATACCGCTACACCCTGATACACACATTTTCTTGACTGCAATTTACTATTTTTATTGTGTGGTGTTGTTCTAAATTTGAATGTCAATAAAATTATTTTTGAATTATTGAGACATTATATACTCCTTTTTTGGGATGAAAAAATTCGTATTTCTTCCTGTTGGGATATAGTCTGATCATTGGAGTGTCCATAGATGGATTTGACCTATTGTGTGGTATTATAGTTTTTATTAAATACACAACAAGACAAAAATTTTAATTAAAATGATACACTACCAATGATTCCTAGGGATACCGACATATAGGACTAGACCAGTTTAAATAGCCAATCCAGTAAGTCAAAAGATTAACTAGTGAATATCTGTATAGATGGCGGCTATTAGCCTAGGAAGGTCCAAATAGTTGGTAAGAATGTACAGAGGAAAAGGGGGCTGCTTAATAAGAAGTAAGGTATGGTCAGATCAAACCGTGGTTACCCACCATGTAAGGGTGGGGAATCATGGTGATCCCGCTGGCTGCACTGTTGCTAAATACTGGTGCACAGCAGAATAAGAATTAACATGGAGTAATCATATAGCACAAGTGTGCAAATTGAAAAAATTCTCTTACCTAAAGTGCTGAAGTGCAAAGTAAACCAACACGGGGAAGCCAGCTACAATAACAAGCAGTCCCTATGAAATATAGGAAAGTGTCCCTAAGAACAGCCTGGGGTCTCCATCCGACGCGCGTTTCGCGAGGATAGCTTTATCAAGGTGGAAAACCAAAGTAATAACCCCATGACCTACATGCCTATTATATATACCCCTCCTAATGTGGAATCCAACAGCTGGGTGGCCGGGAATGACGTGGAAACAGGAAGTGACATCGCTTGACAACAAGCTTTTATTAACATCATGCCTCAAAGTGGTTTAAAATATGTGTAATCTAAACGTCCATGATGCGTCCAAGCTAGTCTCTGTTGGGCCGCTAGATATTTAAGCCCAGAGAACATAAACTAGATAAACAAAGTAGCCATCAAAGCTCCGGCCCTGGTATATATCGTAACTACAGACGCACTTCCTGATAATCACAACAGGAAGTCGTCATAGTAGGAGACAGGGAGATTCCATATGACCGCTATGAACGCTAGCGTATGTTGTAACTATGGACGCAATTCCTGGTAGTTTCCTGGGGCTTAATGAGAACATCAGCTTTGTTTCCTTTTTATAATTCGATACCAATATAGCGTCCTAGCCATCTCTCGCTCTCCTTTTTTCTTGCAATTCCTTTTTTAACTTCATTGTTTGTGTGTTCATGAGTGTTGTTTTTAATTGTTTTGTCATCTTCATTTTTATTTTTACACTACTGTGAGCAATGTTTTGCTCATTCTTGTAGTGATCTCTGACCTGCTATTAATTATTGATATATTACCTTTTAGATCTATTCCTCCTTTATGCGGTGCGTGTGATTGATTGTTGTTTGGCTGGAGTACGACCTGGATTTCCGCCGGATATATGACATTTGAGAAACCTGAAGAATTACCATCTTCTTATGGCGAGAATTGTATGATCCTCAAACCCCGGTGGTCTTTTGCGCGTTCAAGAAAAATCGAAGATTGATTTGCACATCCTCAAGTGGTTTTTTGAGTAATTTTAACTGTACCATCTCTCCATTTGATCTTACCTGTTATGTAGTATTATCTACCTGAACTTTGGCACTTTACATTTGTTTAATAACAATTTTGCGATATGTATATCACTTTACTCGCTTAGATTTTCTTTCATTCCCCCAAGGTGTTCTTTGGCACCTGTCTGTTACACATGTACACTCTGTCTCCGGGGATACGTGTCCCTCGGACCAGGTGGTCTTGTGGGGACAGGACTCAGGACGCAATGGGGTGGTTCTTGGTCCTTCTTGGCTCTGTCGTCCTGATTGGGAATGGTGGTGCGTGGTTGTGGGGTTGACACGTCCCCATTAATCACGTGGGGCCTTCCCACCAGGTATGAAAACCGATGATATACTTTCCTCTGGGCCATTATTGGTTTTAATATACAGTGCTGAAGTCTGGGGAGGTGTGCGTTCTAGTTCTCATAGTCACTTCTGGTTCTACCTATAATTGGCGTCCCTGGTTACCACGCTATTGGGTGGTAGTACTGCTAGTGTGGCGCCCCTGACCTGGTCAGGGACCACTGAGTACTGCACCCATGCTGGGGACAGTACAAAACAGGTAATCCAGAAGGCTGACTGAGGTGTGACTACACAGGCGCATAGTGATCAGGTCTCACACATTTACCTTTGAGAGGACCCCTGGGGATCCCAGGAGGGGGCGAAGCCTCCATCTCCACTCGAGGGGTGGAGGGGGCGAAGCCTCCATCTCCACTCGAGGGGTGTGGTAGAGAGCCTGGTTGCTAGGTGATGTAGGCAAGAACAGGAGAGGAGGGAAGAGTGAGCCGAGGACAGTTGAGTGGTGAAGTTCAGGGAGGGCAGAAGCAGACCCTGTAGCTCTACACAATTCTGACAAAGTACGCGCAGTGACTACCGACGGGGGAGAACGGTCACCTGGGAGTGCTGCCCGAAATCCACACACAGCTAAAGAGAGAGCAACGGAGTGGAAAGTAAGGAGACTGTCAGGGAGATACCAGGCCCAAACGGGTAGCAGGTCCCAGTGCAGGGATAGATTCACCTTTCCTTTGCCAAACCTGCATGAGGGGGCACTTTACACCCCCAAGACAACACCACAGAGTCCGCAGCCACGTAGCCAAAGTTAGGGCCCATAGCTCACAGGAGGCAAGCAGCCGGAGTGATCTGGTCCAGGCTACAAGCAAACGGGCCAAAACGAAGGGGAGAGAGGCACCAGCAACTTCCCTGGGCGACCCCAGCAGGGCTTCAAGCAGGGGTTACCCCAAAACACAACGGGCTAAGGAAGGCGAGTTGGTAGCCACCCTCATAAGTCAGCCTGAAGGACACCTGGTTCCAGCCTGGTTCATCCCAGCTACGCCCGGGTTACTCACCCTGCCACCAACAGTGAGTAAAATCCCTGAAAGACATCCTGCTTGTGCGTGTGAGTCATTCTGCGACTTGTAGTTCCACACACCTACACGGGACCCTGGGGCATGCCTCACTCTCAGGAGGCTATTACAACTGACTGCACCTACCATCAGCCCCAGGCACCCCTAACCTGCAGTGGCGGTCTCCACTGACCGCAATTCTGAGAGTGGCGTCACGACAATCAAAATAGAGGATTTCCTACCTGTGACAAGATCCAGCCGCGTGGAGTCCCTGAAGGTAATGCACCGCTGCACCGACACCGAGCCTCGGGGCCCCACACATCTGGCGTCACGAACAGGATAAGGACTAGACCTGTTCAGACAGGTGACCATGTGCCTGGGCGGTCCGCTTGGAAAATTGGAAGCGCCGCCATATTGCCACCATGAAAAGCGCGCTGAAAAACAACAGCAGCCCGCGCTGGGAGAAGTTACCGCCCACGAAGAGGTGTGGCTACCCAGAGATCCCCTGAAGGGTCCTGGCCTCGCAAGTGATGAGAGCGGAGGCGTTCAGAGACGTCGGGAAGGAAAGGGAGCCAGAAGCCTGCTGCTGGAAAAGGCAGAGCAGAAACTGATAAGCCTGCTGTTGGGAGAAGAGTTCAAGGCAGTGAAGGAACTGGCACTGAGACTGCAAGGAAGAGTCGGAGGTCTGCTGCTGAGAAAAGATCTGCAGAGCGGCGACGACGTGGTGAAGATGGCGTCTGAAGATAGGAGCCCAGAGCCGGGTTCCGCTGCCTGGTGGTCCTGGGAGCTTGCCCAGTTCAGTAACCGACTGGAAGCGAGGATCGTGCAGCAGATCCGAGAGGGACGTGCGGAGCTGCAGGAGATGGCTGCGGCAGTTCAGGCCTATGAGAGGGGAACCGCACGACGAGTGCCAGACCGAGCGGCGACGACTCAGACCCCGATGATGTTACCGATGGGTGAGTCCTGTGTTGCCCCTGTCAGCGCGAGTGCCCCGACCCCTACTGCCATGCCCGCGGTCCCTGGAGAGATGCCCGGCGCGGCGACGCTGAATCAGGCCGCAGCCACGCCAGGTGCGGCCTGCCGAGCCCAGGCCGCCGCAACGATGCCCAGCCCGGCCCGCAAAGATCCGGCTGCCACCGCGACCCTCCTCCACGCCGCAGGTGTGACGCTGACCCAGGCCGCCGCCATGCTAGGCCCGGCCCGCCAAGACCCCACCGCAGCAGCGACGCTCGTCCGCGCCGCAAGTGAGGTGCTGAACCAGGCCGCAGCCACGTCAGGTGCGGCCCGCCAAGGACCGGCTGCAGCTGCGACGCCAATCCAGGCCGCAGAAGCGCCCAGCCCGGCCCGCACAGATCCCATCGCAGCTGCGACGCCAATCCAGGCTGCAGAAGCGCCCAGCCCGGCCCGCACAGATCCCATCGCAGCTGCGACGCCAATCCAGGCCGCCGCAGCGATGCCCTGCTCGGCCCGCCAAGACCAGGCCGCTGCCACGCCAGGCTCGGCCCGCCAAGACCAGGCCGCTGCCACGCCAGGCTCGGCCCGCCAAGACAAGACTGTACAAGTATTTACCCCGGCCCGCAAGGCCAGAGCAGACACCGCTCCCCAGCCCAAGGAAGTCCCTGCTAGGAAGTCCCTGCTGGGGGAGGACCCCGAATACTGGAAGCTGAAGGCTGAACTAGAGGCTCACTTCCCAAAGGAGATGGTGGACCGGTATCTGCTCCCTCCGCATACCCACAGGAAGACTCCTGCAACATTCATGCCAAAGGGTCCCCCGCCCTGGCCTGCTGATGAAAATACATCCCTAGCGCTGCCACAAGAGGAGTGCCCAGAAGAACTAAGGGGGAGGGGAGGCCAGGAAGCTGAGAAGCTGACCCCAGAGCCATCAGCAGTGGATGCAGCACCAGTCCAAGAGCCCGAGATGCTGCCGTACTCCCGCTGGGATGAAGAGGGCCCGACATCCTCCGCTGAGGAAGATTTGCCCAGATACCACACCTGGGAGCCTGCAAGCAGTGAAGTAGCAGCCCAGCAGAATCCAGCCCGCAAGACACGGCGCCGCAGCAGGACAAGGGATCCACCTGCACAGCAATCTCCAGATAGAAAAGATGAAGTAACAGCCAGAGACTTGGAAGAGAAGCAGTCATTAAGGAGAGCTAAATCCCAGGTCAGAGGCCCACTTTGTCGTGGAGTAGTGGAAGACTTTAGTTTAAAATCAGGATATGGCTTTATAGTTGTACCTGGAATGAAAGAAGGCATCTTTGTGAACAGAAGGGATGTTAGAGCACATTTACCTAGAGGACATCCAGGAAGAAACCTACAGATAGGAGACTCAGTAGAATTTACAAAGCACCAAGGAGAACGCGGATGGTATGCACTAGATGTCAGACCATGTACCAGAAATCCCTACAGTAAACCTGCTGTCTCAACACTACAAGATAAAGAAAGAGAAAAAGAAACAGACACAGAAGAAGAGGAAAGAAAAGACAAAGAACCCATTGATGATGACAGAGATGGAGAAAGCAACAGGTGCCACAGCCCTACAGGCCCAAGCCCTGGTAAGGAGGAAGAAGGAGCAAAGTCCATGTAAAGTAAAGTAAAGTACAGAAGTTACAAGTTTTGACAAGTTTTGCAACGTTTACATGTTCAAGAAATGTGCCCACATGAACTAATGTGAGAAACCTCTTTTTGCACTTTGAAAAATGAACCTTAAGGCTATGAACTGGCTATAGCCACAAACTCTCGCAGTGTTTATAGTTACCCCAGCGGTACCACCACTACCAGGGAGCACGCCTGTTTATGGGGCCTGGCTCTCCACCACAAAGAGGGTACCTGGTCAGCACCAACTGTGGAGGCCGCCTCTACATCCTGCCGGAAGTGGCTGAAGGCGCGGCTCCACCAGGCCAGGTATACCCTGAAACCACCAGACCATGAAAGCCGCCTCTACATCCTGCCAGAAGTGGCTGAAGGCGCGGCCAACAGGAGAGGCAGATGGGAAGAAAGGTCTGGGGAAGCTGATGGCCCAGACCTGGTTACCAAAAGAAACCGGTGACCTGCCGCCTGAGAGGGTTTAGGGTGGGTTAACGGACTTGTGGGTGGAGGGTGGTGATGTATGGTACCTGATGGTTTTAAAACGTTTTACAATGTTTTACTGTTTTACGCATTTTAAAATGTTGTCTTGCAGCCCGAGGACGTGCTGGTGATAACTAAGGGGGAATGTGGCGCCCCTGACCTGGTCAGGGACCACTGAGTACTGCACCCATGCTGGGGACAGTACAAAACAGGTAATCCAGAAGGCTGACCGAGGTGTGACTACACAGGCGCATAGTGATCAGGTCTCACACATTTACCTTTGAGAGGACCCCTGGGGATCCCAGGAGGGGGCGAAGCCTCCATCTCCACTCGAGGGGTGGAGGGGGCGAAGCCTCCATCTCCACTCGAGGGGTGTGGTAGAGAGCCTGGTTGCTAGGTGACGTAGGCAAGAACAGGAGAGGAGGGAAGAGTGAGCCGAGGACAGTTGAGTGGTGAAGTTCAGGGAGGGCAGAAGCAGACCCTGTAGCTCTACACAATTCTGACAACGTACGCGCAGTGACTACCGACGGGGGAGAACGGTCACCTGGGAGTGCTGCCCGAAATCCACACACAGCTAAAGAGAGAGCAACGGAGTGGAAAGTAAGGAGACTGTCAGGGAGATACCAGGCCCAAACGGGTAGCAGGTCCCAGTGCAGGGATAGATTCACCTTTCCTTTGCCAAACCTGCATGAGGGGGCACTTTACACCCCCAAGACAACACCACAGAGTCCGCAGCCACGTAGCCAAAGTTAGGGCCCATAGCTCACAGGAGGCAAGCAGCCGGAGTGATCTGGTCCAGGCTACAAGCAAACGGGCCAAAACGAAGGGGAGAGAGGCACCAGCAACTTCCCTGGGCGACCCCAGCAGGGCTTCAAGCAGGGGTTACCCCAAAACACAACGGGCTAAGGAAGGCGAGTTGGTAGCCACCCTCATAAGTCAGCCTGAAGGACACCTGGTTCCAGCCTGGTTCATCCCAGCTACGCCCGGGTTACTCACCCTGCCACCAACAGTGAGTAAAATCCCTGAAAGACATCCTGCTTGTGCGTGTGAGTCATTCTGCGACTTGTAGTTCCACACACCTACACGGGACCCTGGGGCATGCCTCACTCTCAGGAGGCTATTACAACTGACTGCACCTACCATCAGCCCCAGGCACCCCTAACCTGCAGTGGCGGTCTCCACTGACCGCAATTCTGAGAGTGGCGTCACGACAATCAAAATAGAGGATTTCCTACCTGTGACAAGATCCAGCCGCGTGGAGTCCCTGAAGGTAATGCACCGCTGCACCGACACCGAGCCTCGGGGCCCCACACTAGCAGTTCTGCCCGTATAGTTAGCTGCATATGGTATGATATATTATGACTGTTTCTGTGACTTTTGGTTATATTCATATCAACCGGGGATGGAGAGGCGTGGCTGTGGGGCTGACGCGTTCACAGCGGTCACGTGGCATTTCCTCGTTTCCCTTCCTCAGTGATGATCCGCACGAATCCGTAATTGGACTGCCATTGGCTGATCCATGCGTCACTCACCCGGCGCTAGTGAGAAACTAATCTAGGGATCTATGACGACTTCCTGTTGTACCAGGAAGTGCGTCTATGGTTACAATATTTACCGGCGTCCACAGCGGTCACGTGGGATCCCTCTGTCTCCCTCTATGACGACTTCCTGTTACTACCAGGAATTGCGTCCATAGTTACAACATACGCTAGCGTTCATAGCGGTCATATGGAATCTCCCTGTCTCCTACTATGACGACTTCCTGTTGTGATTATCAGGAAGTGCGTCTGTAGTTACGATATATACCAGGGCCGGAGCTTTGATGGCTACTTTGTTTATCTAGTTTATGTTCTCTGGGCTTAAATATCTAGCGGCCCAACAGAGACTAGCTTGGACGCACCATGGACGTTTAGATTACACATATTTTAAACCACTTTGAGGCATGATGTTAATAAAAGCTTGTTGTCAAGCGATGTCACTTCCTGTTTCCACGTCATTCCCGGCCACCCAGCTGTTGGATTCCACATTAGGAGGGGTATATATAATAGGCATGTAGGTCATGGGGTTATTACTTTGGTTTTCCACCTTGATAAAGCTATCCTCGCGAAACGCGCGTCGGATGGAGACCCCAGGCTGTTCTTAGGGACACTTTCCTATATTTCATAGGGACTGCTTGTTATTGTGGCTGGCTTCCCCGTGTTGGTTTACTTTGCACTTCAGCACTTTAGGTAAGAGAATTTTTTCAATTTGCACACTTGTGCTATATGATTACTCCATGTTAATTCTTATTCTGCTGTGCACCAGTATTTAGCAACAGTGCAGCCAGCGGGATCACCATGATTCCCCACCCTTACATGGTGGGTAACCACGGTTTGATCTGACCATACCTTACTTCTTATTAAGCAGCCCCCTTTTCCTCTGTACATTCTTACCAACTATTTGGACCTTCCTAGGCTAATAGCCGCCATCTATACAGATATTCACTAGTTAATCTTTTGACTTACTGGATTGGCTATTTAAACTGGTCTAGTCCTATATGTCGGTATCCCTAGGAATCATTGGTAGTGTACCATTTTAATTAAAATTTTTGTCTTGTTGTGTATTTAATAAAAACTATGTATATTTTGCACTTTACTCTCGTTCTCCTGCTGTTTACACACAATGCACCCCCATTACTCCCTACACACACACACACACAATGCACCGTCCATCAGCCCCTACACACACACAATGCACCCCCCCATCACCTCCTACACACACACACACACACCCTACACACACAATGCACCCCCCCATCACCCCCTACATACACACACACACACTACAATGCATCACCCCCTCCAAACACACACACACACACAAACACAATACAATGCACCCCCCATCACCTCCTACACACAAACACACACTACAATGCACCCCCATTACCCATACACACACACAATACACGCTCCATGACCACCCCACACACAATGCACCCCCCCATCACCCGCTACACACACACACAAATACAATGCACCCCCACTACTCCCTACACACACAATGCACCCCCATTACTCCCTACACACACACAATGCACCGTCCATCAGCCCCTACACACACACAATGCACCCCGCATCACCCCCTACACACACACAATGCACCCCCCCATCACCCCCTACACACACACACACACACAATACATCCCCCCCATCACCCCCTACACACACACACACAATACATCCCCCCCATCACCCCCTACACACACACACAATACAATGCACCCCTCCATCACCCCCTACATACACACGCACAATACACGCTCCATTACCCCCACACACACACTACATCCCCCATCACCCGCTACACACACACACAAATACAATGCACCCCCACCACTCCCTACACACACAATGCACCCCCATTACTCCCTACACACACACAATGCACCGTCCATCAGCCCCTACACACAATGCAGCCCGCATCACCCCTACACACACACAATGCACCCCCCATCACCCCCTACACACACACACACAATGCACCCCTCCATCACCCCCTACACACACACACACACACACACACACACATACAATACATCCCCCCCATCACCCACTACACACACACACACACACAATACCATGCACCCCCTCCAAACACACACACACACAATGCACCCCCCCATCACCCCCTACACACACACACAATGCACCCCCATTACACCCTACACACAATGCACCCCTCCATCACCCCCTACATACACACAAACACACACACACACAATGCATCCCCCATCACCCTCTACACACACACACACACACACACACACAATGCATCACCCCCTGCACACACACACAAAATACAATGCACTCCCCATCACCCCCTACACACCCACAATACAATGCACCCCCCATCACCCCCTACACACACACACACACACACACACAAATACATCCCCCATCACACCCTACACACACACACACACACACACAATGCACCCCCCCATCACCCTCTACACACACACACACAATGCATCACCCCCTACACACACACACACACACACACACACACACAATACAATGCACCCCCCATCACCCATTATACACACACACACACAATGCAGCCCCCCATCACTCCCCACACACACACACACACAATACAGTGAACCCTCCATTACCCCTCCCCCACATACAATACAATGCACCCCCCCCCACACACACACACACACACACACACAATACAATGCATCCCCCATCACACCCTACACACACACACACACACACACACAATGCTCCCCCCCATCACCCTCTACACACACACACACAATGCATCACCCCCTACACACACACACACACACACACAATACAATGCATCCCCCATCACCCCCTACACACACACACACACAAAATACAATGCACCCCCCATCACCCCCTACACACACACACACACACACAATACAATGCACGCTCCATCACTCCCCACACACACACACACACACACACACAATACAGTGCACCCTGCATTACCCCTCCCCCACATACAATACAATGCACCCTCCATTACCCCCTCCCCAGACATAATACATTGCACCCCACATCACCACCCCCTGCAGACACAAATTACACTACCCCATCACTACACACTCCTGCCTCCCCCCTCCCTCGGAATACAGTACTCCTCCTCTGCCTGTCACAAAGCTGTGTCTCCTTCACAAATGTTACCCGTTATGTGTCCTCAGCCCCTCCCCACACATCTCCATTAATTACACCTGTCTCTTCGGCTCCTCCATGGAGCGCTCGCTTCCTGATGAATCCAGTGTGGCGCCCGCAGCACTGTGATGACGTCAGCAATGTGCTGATCTCATCACGTTGCTGCACGTCGGGAGCGGGGCCCAGTCCCAGCGCGCTGTTCAAATGTATTTACGTCTGAAATGCGGATTTTGGTGCGGTTTTTTACCGCAGGTGCAGGATTCTTTCAGAGAGTCCATTTTTTCCTTAAGAAAAAGTCAGTTTCTAGTGCGCACATGGCCTTAGGGTATGTTCACACAGAGCTTTTTTGGTACATTTTTTTAGCTGTAGATTTACCTTGGTTTAACCCCTTCACGACCGCGGGCAGTAAAATTACGTCCTATTTTAACGTGACTTAACGACCAGGGACGTAATTTTACGGCCTAAAGTTCATTTGATTGCCGTGGCCATAGCAACGGCTTTCAAATGATGTCCCCTGCTGTTTCTTACAGCAGGGGACCTTTGCTTCACCCCAGGGGGGGTGGCATCGCCACCCCCCATCGACGATCGATGTGATTGGCTGTTCAAATCTGAACCGCCAACCACATCTTTCACACTGATTTCGGTAAAAATAATGCCGGAAATAGTGCGATACTGTGAGATCCGGCTATGATGTGCTGTAGCAGGTACAGCAGATCATAGGTGGATCTCAAACATGCCGCCCCCAGCCCCTGCAGCACTGATTGGAGCGATCGTGCTATGACGCGCAATCGCTCCAATCAGTGTGCAGTGGGGCGGTCTGATCTGCCGGTGGCCGCCCTCCCCAGGCCTGTGCTGGTCTGGGGACCCTCCCCCAACATGTCTGCAGCGTGCAGCACTGGCTGGTACTAGTGGTACCACGCCACCGCTGCTGCTGCCGCTGCTGTCACGGAGCAGGAGCAGGAGCGGTGAGTATTGTGCTCTCTTTGCAGCCCCTGCGCGCTTCCGTAATGGCCCCTGCTCGTGCCCCCCTGCGATCTGCCCCCCCGACATCCCGATCTTCCCCCCCGACATCCCGATCTGCCCCCCCGACATCCCGATCTGCCCCCCGCCATCTCTATTCTGCAGCTCCTCCGGTATCTCCCTCCTCCTCTGCTCTCCTTGCAGCCCCTGCGCGCTCTTGTTATTGCTCCTGCGCGCTCCCGTAATGGCCCCTGCCCGTGCCCCCCTGCGATCTGCCCCCCCGACATCTCCCGATCTCCCCCCCCGACATCCCAATCTGCCCCCCGCCATCTCTATTCTGCAGCTCCTCCGGTATCCCTCCTCCTCTGCTCTCCTTGCAGCCCCTGCGCGCTCTTGTTATTGCTCCTGCGCGCTCCCGTAATGGCCCCTGCCCGTGCCCCCCTGCGATCTGCCCCCCCGACATCTCCCGATCTGCCCCCCCCGACATCCCAATCTGCCCCCCGCCATCTCTATTCTGCAGCTCCTCCGGTATCCCTCCTCCTCTGCTCTCCTTGCAGCCCCTGCGCGCTCTTGTGATTGCTCCTGCGCGCTCCTGTAATGGCCCCTGCCCGTGCCCTCCTGCGATCTGCCCCCCCCCGACATCCCGATCTGCCCCCCGACATCCCAATCTGCTGGCCTCCCCCGTGATCTCTATTCTGCAGCTCCTCCGGTATCTCCCTCCCCCTCTGCTCTCCCCCCTCCCCCTCTGCTCTCCCCCTCTGCTGTCCACCCCCCCTCTGCTGTCCCCCCGACGTCCTCTTACCTGTCTTCACCGGCCGATCACATCTGCCTCCATCGCTGGGTCCTTCTTCCTGGGTCTTCTGCTGAGCTGTCCAACTTCCTGCCTGTGGCTCCTGCACAGCTGTCTATCTCTCTTGCCTTCTGTTCCTCCTGCTACTCCTCTGGGTACTGTGAGTATAACTTTTTTTTTTCTTTTTTTCCTCTATCCCCTGTCCATTTTTACACCTCGTGCGTCCCGCCGAGCGCTGATCAGGGATGCAGATAACGTATCTGCATCCGTGGTCAGTTTTCGGCGGGACTTTTTTTTTCCCGTATGCCTGACGCTTTTTGTATTGCATCAGTCCGTGCGTCCCGCCGAGCGCTGATCAGGGATGCACATAACGGATCGGCATCCCTGCTCAATTTTTGGCGTGACAAAAAGCATCGGGGATACGGAAAAAAAAGTCACGCCAAAAATTTAGCAGGGATGCCGATACGTTATGTGCATCCCTGATCAGCGCTCGGCGGGATGCACGGACTGATGCAATACAAAAAGCGTCGTGGATACGGAAAAAAAAGTATTGCATCAGTCCGTGCGTCCCGCCAAGCGCTGATCAGGGATGCACATAACGGATCGGCATCCCTGCTCAATTTTTGTCGTGACTTTTTTTTCCGTATCCCCGAAGCTTTTTGTCACGCCAAAAATTGAGCAGGGATGCCAATCCGTTATGTGCATCCCTGATCAGCGCTCGGCGGGACGCACGGACTGATGCGATACAAAAAGCGTCGGGGATACGGAAAAAAAAGTATCGCATCTGTCCGTGTGTCCCGCTGAGCGCGGATCAGCATCCCTGCTCAATTTTTGGCGTGACTTTTGTTTTTTTACCGTATCCCAGCGCTTTTTGTATCTCATCCGACCGTGCCTCCTGCAGCGGCCGATCAGTGCACTGCGTCTGTGCGTTTGAAAAGTCAAATGGCGTTCCTTGTCTTCTGAGCCCCGCCATGCGCCCAAACAATTGATTTCCACCACATATGAGGTATCTGCGTACTCGGGAAAAATTGCACAATATGTTTTATGGTGCATTTTTTCCTGATACCGTTGTACAAAGAAAAAAAAAAGCTACCTTGTTGCTGCAAAAATTTAAAAAAAAATAAATAATTTTCACGGTTCAACGTTATCAACTTTCAGTGGAGCCCCTGGGGGTACAAGGGGCTCACTAAACATCTAGATAAATTCCTTGAGGGGTCTAGTTCCAAAATGGGGTAATTTGTGGGGAAGCTCCACTGTTTAGGCACCATAGGGGGGGTCTAAAAACGTGACATGGCGTCCGCTAATGATTCCAACCAATTTTGCTGTCAAATGGTGCCCTTCTCTTCTGAGCCACGCCATGCGCCCAACAATTATTTTCCACCACATGTGAGGTATCAGCGTACTCAGGAGAAATTGCACAATACGTTTTATGGTGCATTTTTTCCTGATACGCTTGTGAAAAAAAAAGCTACCTGGTTCAAGTAACAGTTCTGTGGTAAAACAAAAGAAAATTGTATTCATGGCTCAACATTATCGACCTCTGTGGAGCCCCTTGGGGCTCACCAAACATCTAGATAAACTCCTTGAGGGGTCTAGTTTCCAAAATGGGGTCACTTGTGGGGGAGCTCCACTGTTTAGGCACCTCAGGGGGTCTCCAAACGTGACATGGTATCCGCTAATGATTCAAACAAATTTTGCTGTCAAATGGTGCTCCTTCTCTTCTGAGCCCCGCCATGCGCCCAAACAATTACTTTCCACCACATATGAGGTATCGTCGTACTCAGGAAAAAATGCACTATAAATTTCATGGTGTATTTTTTCCTGATACCCTTGTGGAAAAAAAAGCTACTTAGTTGAAGCAACAGTTTTGTGGTAAAAAAAAAAAAAATTCTTTTCACAGCTCAACTTTATAAACTTTTGTGACGCCCCCAGGTGTTCAAAGTGCTCACCAAACATCTAGAAAAATTATTTGAGGGCTCTAGTTTCCAAAATGGGGTCACTTATGGGGGAGCTCCATTGTTTAGGCACCTCAGGGGGTCTTCAAACCCGACATGGCGTCCGCTAATGAGTGCAGCTAATTGTGCGTTAAAAAATTCAAATGGCGCTCCTTCCCTTTCGACCTCTGCCGTGCACCCAAACAATTGATTTTTACCCCATATGGGGTATCAGCGTACTCAGGAGAAAATGCACAATAAATTGTAGGGTGCACTTTCTCTTTTCTCCCTTGTAAAAATGAAAATTTTATGGCTAAAGTAACATTTTTGTGTTAAAAAGTAAAATTTTCATTTTTCCTTCCACATTGCTTTGGTTCCCGTGAAGCACCTAAAGGGTTAATAAACTTCTTGGATGTGGTTTTGAGCAGTGTGAGGGGTGCAGTTTTTAGAATGGGGTCACTTTTGGGTATTTTCTGTCACCTCGGCCTCTCACAGTCACTTCAAATGTGATGTGGTCCCTAAAAAAATTATTTTGTAAATTTTGTTGGAAAAATTAGAAATTGCTGATGAACTTTGACCCCTTCTAACTTCCTAACGAAAAAAAAATTTCTTTCGAAAATTGCGCTGATGTAAAGTAGACAAGTGGGAAATATTATTTCGTAACTATTTTGTGTGAGATATCTCTCAGATTTATGGGCATAAATTTTCAAAGTTTGAAAATTGCGAAATTGTCAACATTTTCGCACAATTTCCTAAATTTTCACAAAGAAACGCAAAAAGTATCGGCCGAAATTTACAACTGACATGAAGTACAATATGTCACGAAAAAACAATCTCAGAATCGCCAGGATCCGTTGAAGTGTTCCAGAGTTATAACCTGTCAAAGTGACACTGGTCAGAATTGCAAAAAATGGCCCGGTCATTAGGGTGTTTTAGTGGCCGGGGGTGAAGGGGTTAATGCAAATCCATGCTAATAAAAAACTGCTTTTTACAGTCCCAGCAAAGTCTATGAGATTTCTGAAATCTCATGCGCACACACAAACACATCAGGTTTTATTCCTGACGGTTTTGTCAAATAGCTGTGTTTTTGGTCAGGTTTTTAAAGAATGTGTTTTTTCATTGATACAACCCATTTTGTAGAAAAAAAAAAAAGCAGCAAATCTGCACCAAAAACGCAGATGACTCAGGAGATTTCCTGCCACAAGATCAGGTTTTGGTCAGGAAAAAAAAGCACCAAAAAAGCCCTGTGTGAACATAGCCTTATCGGGGATTTCCCTATATGGTGGATACATAGCGGCATTGGTGGATTAACGTTAGTAATCTTTTCCATGTGAAGACGCTGGATAACATTCTGCTTCTTCTTGAATATTATTTGGCTGATGGACTCGGTGGTTTTCCTAGGACAAGGAATGTCCGTGTGTAAGAAAAACTGCGACTGACTGTAATCACAGATTCCAATATTATCTACAATAAATAAGATGCTACAAGAAATCCTGCGCTATCTGCAGGCACAGAATAGGGCTCTAATGCGCACTGTAGAGTTTCCAAATAGGCCACGTTATACTGAGAGAAGCCGGAAATGATCAAGTAATAAAAACGTTTATGGTAGATATAGTGCGGGCCCCTAGAGGCAATTTCCCTGGTAGGCCCCTTACACCTCAGTCTGACTCTGTGTGTGTGTATATATATATATATATGTTATAGAAAAGAGAACAAGAGTTTTTATAGTGCAAAAAAGTAACAAATTTTTATTAGACAATAGTGGGGAAAATATCCAAACAGTCATTAAAAACAGATAAAAACATTAATGACGGATTACCCCTACATAGGGCATGATACAAAGATTAAGATGTAAATATATAAGGCATATGGGTAACACATACTCAGTGGTGCAGAGACAGCACGTGGGTGTTATCTTAACAGTCTGCAAAAAACACTATGAGATCACTTTACCAAACAAAGTTGCTGCAGTATTCTGTACTAAACACAAAGTTTTAAGGTATATATATGTGAGGCGTACAGATATAGCACTCTCATTTGTACAAAGACACCATGTAAATAATGTCTAGCATTCTGCCAAACACTTTGAAGTCATACTGCCAAACAAAATCGCTGCAGTGTAAGATCACAGCTGTGATTGAGTTCAAAACCCCACTAGAAGCCTGCACGCATAAATACCAGTGCCTGTGACGCCCAGTATCAGTCCGACCAAGTAAGGGGGGGAAAGCTCCGCCAGTAATTAGAGCCTCTGGAAGACCTACGTACGTTTCGATATTGGAAGTGATTAATCTTCGTCAGGGAGGAGGCATGAGATGTCATCCATCCCCTGTAACGGGCTTTTAAATATGCCGTTGTGATTGCCGCAGACCCGGAAGTCTCGCTCGCGGCAATCACACCTGGAGCCGGACGAAATCGCGCGAGATGACGGCCATCACGTCACCTTCGCGCATGCGCGGGAGCGGGGACGCGTCACCAAGGCTCCCGCGCATGCGCGCGACGCGAAGATGGCCTCAGCTGCGCGCGCACGAACGGCACCAGATGCGATCGCACGGAGACAACCGGACATCGCAACAGAGGTAAGTATAAGCAAATCTCTCTGAGCATGAAGTAATACAACAATATTCAAAAGTTTAAAGAGAACATAACCATATCATATGAGGAAGTCCATCTTTAGTTTTTCATATAGATCAGGAGAAGTGATGAGTCTCACAAGGCGGGCATATGATCATTTTCTAGGTCCTATTAATAAAGAGGACATGCATAAATAAATAAGCCTGAACAATAGGGAGGGATGCACAAAAATTGAGGCAGATTAAAAACAGATAAAATCATTAAATAAAAGGACAGAGGATGCAGGTGAGAGAGCAAATGGCAATTTCACAATGAGGATAGGCATAATCAAATGACAAATAGGATGAAAATGTATGTATAGCATATATATAATATATGCATAAACGTGACCATAAAAAACACAAAATCAAGTAACTCCCAGGAGGAAAAGAAGCTGTACAAAATCAGAGAAGTATCATAACTATAAGAAAGGGGCATAACTCACTGATTCATTTAGGCCCTTGGGAGCCAGTGTGTCCAGGGTCACTATCCACTTGGTCTCACACTGCGCCAAGCGTTTCTTAAGATCGCCACCTCTGATCCCCCCCGTTACTACATCAATCCCCCTTATCTTCAACTTTGAGGGGTCACAGGAGTGGTATGATCTGAAATGCCTGGGCAGTGTTTTAAGTGTTGTAAGGTCCTCCTCCGTCTTGGCTGCAGCAATGTCCCTCACGTGCTCCCTGACCCTAATGCGGAGCTCCCTAGAGGTGAGTCCCACATAGGTCAGGGGGCACGTGCATGTCGCAAAATACACCACATGTGTGGTTGCACATGTGATGTAATGTTTGATATTATAAGTTTTCTGTCCATTAGATGAGCAGAATGTATGACTACGGAGGACATTGCTGCACGCCACACAGTGGCCACAAGGAAAACAACCCTGTAGAGGACCGTGAGAACCAAAAGGATTAACTCAGGGTGGAACATAGTGGCTCTGGACCAACATGTCCCTCAGATTCCTTGCTCTCCTAGATGTCATGAGGGGTCCTGGGTAAGCACACTAGCCAGAGTTGGATCAGTCATCAAAACCGGCCAGTGTTTCTTCAGAATCTGACGTATGGTCCCCCATTCCTGGCTGTGTGTTCCAATGAACCGCACCGCGGCATCGCGTTGTGCCGGCTTCTTCGGGGCATCAGTGAGTAGTTGCAACCGGGGGGTCATTTTGGCCCGATTGTAACCCGCCCTGATGCTTCTACCACTGTAGCCCCTCTCCCGGAAGCGATCCCTGAGGTCAGCCGACTGGGCCTCAAAACTATCATTGGAGGAGCAAATCCGCCTCATCCTCAGATATTGTCCGGTAGGAATGGCACGAATTGTTGATGGATTATGATCAGATGTAGCATGTAATAGAGCATTGACGGAAGTCGTCTTCCGAAAGACGTCCGTCTGGATCGATCCCCTCTGATCCACCTTAATCAAGATGTCGAGGAAGTCTATCCTATGTCTACTACTTTTGTAAGTGAGCTTGATGTTAAAGTCATTGATGTTTAATTGTCTCATAAATAAATCCAGCTGCTCAGCTGTACCCTGCCACACAAACAGAACATCGTCTATGTATCTAAGCCAACACTGCACATGGGCGCTAAGCCCGGAGCCCTCGTCCGCAAAAACCAGCCTCTCCCAGAAACCCAGAAAGAGGCCTGCGTACGAAGGCGCACAGGCCGCGCCCATAGCAGTGCCGCGTTGCTGTAGATAATAGATGTCTTTGAAGACGAAGAAGTTGTGCGATAGTACAAACTCAAGCAGCTCGATAATCAACTCACTCAATTCGCCATTCCGACCGGACATTTCGAGAAAGAAACGGACAGCTCGTATTCCATCCGTGTGGGATATACACGTGTATAAGCTCTCAACGTCGGCTGTAACAAGGATCATATCCTCTTCCAGAAAGATGCCGTCAATGCGCCTGAGGACGTCCGTGGTGTCCCGGACATAAGAGGGTAACGTCTCAACCAGAGTTTTTAAATGATAGTCTATAAATCGACAAATGGGATCACATAAACCCTCTATGCCCGACACAATCGGACGACCAGGCGGATTAACGGCGTCTTTGTGGACTTTAGGCAGTATGTAAAATGTGGGGACTCTGGGATATTTTTTACACAGTCCGTCAAACATCTTCTTATTGATCAGGCCAGTGTCCAGAGCCCTACGAAGTATCGCGGTGAGCTCAGTGGAAAAAACAGTCAGGGGATTGGAGGGCAATTTCCTATAGGTGCTCTTATCCCGAAGCTGTCTAAGAACCTCTTGTTCGTACTTAACACAAGACAGCACTACAATGTTACCCCCCTTGTCAGCGGGTTTTATCACAATATCATGGAAACCCTGCAATTCAATCAGGGCCTTCCTTTGGGAATGAGTTAAATTATCCCTTTTCCAATTAGTCGGGATTTTTTTAAGATCCTCACTAACCATTTTAGTGAAGATCTCAATTGCAGGGCTGATAGACAGTGGAGGAAACTTTGTTGACTTAGGTAGAAGAGCATCTGGAAACGTACCTGTTGTCGGGATCTCCTGTTCCTGGAGTAAATCCTCAAGATTTCGTATGGCCTCGCGTTCCACCAAACTGTCGGACCCGTCATTCCGCTTATAAAAAAGTTTTTTAAGAATTAGTTTCCGTGAAAACAAGTTAAGGTCCTTCAAAGTTGAAAAAGGTGGAAAGGATTAGAGGGAGAAAAAGTCAAACCACGTGAGAGGACCTCCACCTGAGCCACAGTGAGCACCCGTTGAGATAAATTAAGTACCTGGAGTTTATTCCCTTGACGTTTGTTCTTATTATATGTCACGGGTGGCCGGGTTCTGTGTTTGACACGTGCCCCGACTGTATCTCCAAGGTCTGTGGAGCTCACTGAGGCCCCAGAGGAGGAGCCGCCCACTGAGGTCATGGATACTAATGACGAGGATCTTGAACGAGGGTTTTTGTTAACAGTATCCCCCGTACGTCCTCTGGTTGTATTATTTCTCCATCTATATGCCCTCCGTAGGGTATAGTCCTGAATATTCCTATTTAGTTTCTTCAGTTTGAAGGTCCTAATTTCCTGCTCCCATTTCTCCAATTCTTTATCAATCTCAGCGTAAAAACGGGTAACAACAGCTGGTGTACTGTGAAAACATTAAAATTAATACATCTAGTTATCAAATATTTTATAGAAGGACATATAAGTTCACAGTTCTGTTTATGTTGGAGGGCATAGTTTATTAATTAAGTTTTTATAAGGGATAAGTATTAAAATATCTATATTGAGTATACTTGAGTACTGGCATGGAAGGATATTTATATATTCTTCCCGAAGCTTCCCGAAGCTTCCAGAAGGTTACGTAATATGGAACTATATTCAACTATGTTCCACTAGAACACCCTATATGGACTAAACAGCTGGTATATAATACACGATGGAGGGGGCTATTGGCTCGCTCCTCCACATTGCCTGCTGCCAGAAGACTCGAGTCCTGTGTAAGATGAAGACACGTTGTCCGGCCTAAGAGATGACATCCCCTGCATTGCCATTCAGGACCCAAAGAAAGATGGGTAAAGACTTCCCATTGATCATTATGGACTAAATGAACTCTTTGTGTAAGCTATCAAAGTATATTATTTTTCCTTCCTGTAACTGAACCCTGGCAACCATTTTTAAATAGATAAAATACATTTATTTTTACATTTTTGAGGTCTTTTCATTCATGCGCCTTTACGTATTTGAAGAAAAATATATTTAAGAGTATATTTTTTAACATTTGGCAAGCCACCCATTCGTAATTTTTACATTTTTTGTTGTTCCTTCACTTTGCATAAGGGGGGTCGAAGTAATAAGTATTTTAATTAAGTATCTCCTGCAAAGGATCAGGAATCGACAATTTATAAAAATCACGCAGAACCTAGGAAATACGTATAAGTCAAGTTGCATGAAAGTTTTTGAATGAACTTTAAAGTTTTTACAAAGCCACAGAAGTTAACTTTTGACGTATTTTTGAGCAAGAAAGATAAAGTCAGTCCATAAGAAGTATTGGACGTGCTGAGTAAGGTGAATCAAGTCGTACAGGATCATCCATCAGATCATCTGATCATTTCAGGTAAGAAAATGGATTTTATCTCTTCATATGTTAAGCAAAGTAAAATTCAGTTCACTTATCCAGATATTTCTAATGTGGAAGAGATTTGGTTACGCTTTTATGGGGAATGTGAACTTGAGAATTCACGTATAGAATGTGCAAGGTCTTTTAATAGAGAGAAACAGAAAATCAGAAATGTCTGTCATTTAGTCTATGATTTTCACAAGTTAATCGTAGAAAAGTGTAAAAATGGTGGAAATAGACAACCTGAATTGTCAGGAGAGTCAGTGACAGAGAAATCCGAAGACTGCTTAGAACTTGGAATGTCAGTCAGTGATATTGTGAATTCTGACTGTAATGTTGGCTGTAATTTTGTAAATCAGAATTTTGATAATGGCGGCAGACATGTGCTACGTAATCAAGGTCATTTTCAGCATACTGGGAAAGAAGCAGGAAATGACGTAGAGAAGCCAGGAGGGGGAGGAGCCAGAGTGGGAGACGTGCAGAAAGGACACGTGGAGAGAGAAAATGGCGACGATCAGTTTCTAAAAATGGAACAGGCTAAGTTAGGGATTAAACTTAGAAAAAATTTATTGCACATATGCAAATTAATTCCCGCATATAATCCTAAAATACATGTTTGCAGAAATTCAGAGATATTTGAAAGTTCCATTGAGAAGTTAAATTTAACCAATAGTGAGACGAATCAGTTATTCCGTATGTGGTTACCTCAGCATTTTTTTAGACAATTGGCATTAAAAAAGTCTTCTGACAATAAGACATTTGATTGTTCAAATGATAATGATATAATAAGGCTGAAAAATCTCATCTTCTGTACAAGGAATGAATCTGATCCAAACTATGAGATGTTGAAAGAATTACAAATTGAACAGAATGAGAGTACGTTCTCATTTATGTCCGTTTTTGAACGTTTGTATAGGGCGGTTATTCCAAATGTCAGATTGGATGGAATGATACGTTTATTCATCAAGAAATTTAATTTCCTTGACAATGCAGCTTGTGCGGTGGCATTAAATAAAAAGTCCCTATTCGAATGTACGACATTTATCGATTTTGTTAGAAGTCGCCAAAGTCAATCAAAACAGAAATTAATTAATTCTGAAAAACCAACACAAAAAAGAGAGAGTTTCCGTGAAAAACCAACAGTGTCTCCCAGATCCAGATATTTTTGTGACAGGGTGTATGAAGTTCGGAGGAAGATTCATACGTGTTACAAATCATACAATCCACCCCAATTTTTGTCATCTAAAAGTCTTTTTCCACAGGAAAAACCCTTGTCACCAGTGACGGGATCGGTCACTGGGATAGAGGATCCCAGACAAATGATGAGTAAAAGCTTTGAAAGACAGAAACAGGTGTCTTGTGCAGATTCTTTCCCTGGGTTAGGATTTCATAGCCAGTGGCAGCTGGGTGGTCTTTCAGAGAGAGACATTCTTTCTCATATAAGAGAAAAACTTGAATTACATAAGTTCAGAGATTCCTATAAGTTTAAAATGGATCTCATAAATCGAATCTTTGAAGAAAAATTTAGGTTTGGTCTTCAGCAAGATAAAGTGGATTTCTGGGTAAATTAATTTTATTGTTTGATAGATATGTTTATTCATATACAGTGAATTTATGTATATATATATATATATATATATATATATATATATATATATATATTAAAGGTAGTGACAGTAAATTAAGGTCATATTTTCATTTAGTAAAATGATAGTTTAATGTTATAAATAAATAATTTGATCTCGGTATATGAATAATAATATTTAAAATAAAATAATAAGAGAAAGTAACAGATTTGAAGTGTTTCATTTTTATCATAAATATGATAATAATTTTATTCTTTTATTTCCCTCAGAATTTATCAGTAAAGCAGATTGATGAAGTATTAACTTTTATTTATACATTTGTTCTTGTTCTCACTCAATCAGGTAACATATATTTTATTGGGTAAGATTAATCGTGAAAGCACGAATAATAATAATAATTATTTTCTCAGGTACCAATTGCCAGAGAACTATTATTTTAATGTTTCTTTTATGAATACACATACATCTTCTTTAGAGTTATTAGAAATGTAATCTGAGCTTTGGAGTGTAGTAAAACTGCTTGCTGTTTTGGAATGGTGTTCCTTGCACGTACTAGAGCATGTGACTTGAATTACTAAAGCTAATAATAAATGTTTGTTCCATGGTCAAAGGTACAGTGTGTAATACATTGTAATTTGTTTTTTTCGAGAAGTACTTCAAATTAGTAACATAATTTTTTTAAATGCGCATAGAATAATTGGAAAAAAAGGGATATGTGTTTGTCAGTTTCTATGTAGAAGTGTATGTTGGAAAAAAACATGACAGTCTTGTGTGCATAGATGTGTCTTTGAATGATTGATTGTTTGAGCAGCTGCTAAAGTCAGAGTACTTGGATCCAGAAAAAAAAAAAAAAGGGAATTTTTGTTTTAACTTCAAGGTTATAATATATGTATGTTTACTATTAGAATAAATAAGTTATAGTACATAAGTATAAATGAAGGAATTTATACCGAATATATATATTATTCTTAGACATATTTCTTTAGTATAGAGATATTAGGATTTTTTATTAAGGGTTTATTCTGAAGAGTTACATTCTAGAATAAGGTTATAACGTTTTGATTTTTTTTATATCTTTTGTGTTAGTCACTTCTTTTATTGGTACATAGATTGGAAATCATTTTTCTTTTCAAATATGGAAGTGATATTTATAAACGGTCTTGAAGATTTACAACACAAATTTGAATTTAATTTAATCTAAACATATTAATTTTTATAATATCATATTTCATGATATTGAAAGGGAGAGGTTTGGTCTCAATCACACACATTTATATTTGATAATATATGTGTTTACAGGATACTTTAATAATTAATATTTCAAGTACAAAGGAAGAATTGGGAATAAAAAAATATATTTGAAGTATATCATAATGCATTTATATACTAAGAGAAGTGTATTATTTGCAAGGTTACATGACTTAATTATTTTTATTGGTTACTGATAGGTTTGGTAATCTTATAAGATACTGGTAATATTAAGGTTATCTGGTAACATTAAGGTTATGTATTATTAAAGACATAGGTGTTATATACGTAGAAGGCTTTATTTTTATTTCAATTTTTTATTTTTATTCCGATTTTCATTTTTCCTTTTATTCCTATTTTTTTATATTAATTATTTTAATATTCACATTTTTAATCAAAATCTAAATTCTACAATTTTTATTTTTTCTTCAGATTTTAAATATCTCAATTGAGAAAACACTTCAATATTTAGTTCAGTAATATCTAATATAAGAATATTACTTTATTAAATATGAATCATATTAAAAGGGAAAAGTTCCACTTTTTTGGAAGAAAAGATACTTCCTTCATCAATATATACAATTGTTTACTTTCTGGTAATACATTATTTTTATATTAGTATGTTAACACAATAAGGATGAAGTATTACTTATAGTTACACATTTCCTTATAGTAGGTTATTTAATAAATAATAGACAAATCAAATAAATTAAATTAGAGTAATAAAGATGGAAGATTAAGGTACATCTAGGTTTACCTTCCTATATTTACAAATAATATATATTATATTTTTAATCAATAATAATTTATAATGGGTATTATTGTGTTTTGATGATATCATCCAGTCTTTTTCAAAAGGTTATTTGCTTTGGTTTATAATTTTACAAATGATCTAACTAAAAAGCCACATTGTTGCCTTTCATATTTATAATATGATACATGTTATAGGTACACATTATATTGTTTCATATCTTATATTATATTTTGGTTACATTCAACACATTGCCACCTATGGGTTTGGAAGGGTAATACACCAATGAAAAAAAAAGGTCATTACAAGAGAATACTATTGTCTATACCATTATGCAGTATTTTATCATTCTGAGTATCAATTATATCAATACTTCTACGATAATAATAATGACATGGTATTATAGTATTAGAGTTATGGTACGCTGTGACATTTATTAGTGATAGTTATTGCCATATTTGGTATTTAGATTAGGGAATGAATCAGTCTTCAATCAAGATTATAGAAGATAAAAAGACTTTATAATTATCCTAAAGTTAAAAGGGATTCTGCAAAAAGGTCCAAAAGGTAACGTCTCAAATAAGACTGTGAAACATACAAAATACACTTACCGCGTTTGCACTTCAGAAACACAATAGTCCTATGATTCCAGGATGGACAATGACACATGGTCTGTGCATTAAGACCTCCCTAAAGTTACTAAGAAGAGCAATGACGTGTTAAAGTTAACCCCTGTCGTGCTGTCCAAGAACGTCTTAACATCTGGTCCAGGATCTGACACCAGGCAGCATGAAGGAAATTACACTGCACAGACATCTAAGACTTTTGCTATTCTTCTACACTCATGAACTGTGGTTTATCAACATTGGCTATGGACTTTGTAATAAAGAATAAAGTTTATGGACTTTGATCTAACAATGATAAACGCAATACGGGACTGTATTAAATTGGTAACCATCCATTTTTATCAAAGGATTTATTTCTAAGAGACTGTGTTTATGCCGGATTACATCGGAGATAAGAAGACATCAACTCAGAGGACATCATATGGTGACCGGATTTGTTTTTGCATTTCTTTTTAGGTCTAGCGAAGTATAGTTATATATTTTTATATGATTGATCAGTCATGGCCTATCATAACATGAATCCACATTATTATATTATTGAACTTACAACATGAATAATGCAAATTAATTATTATTCATCATTATTATTGATATTAATCCGTTATTGCCAAATAAGGAAAGAAGATTTGTTATTTTATTGATGTATTAATTAATTTTCGGGGTTATTCTACCCGCTTCAAGGGGGAATTGTAAAAACATTAAAATTAATGCATCTAGTTATCAAATATTTTATAGAAGGACATATAAGTTCACAGTTCTGTTTATGTTGGAGGGCATAGTTTATTAATTAAGTTTTTATAAGGGATAAGTATTAAAATATCTATATTGAGTATACTTGAGTACTGGCATGGAAGGATATTTATATATTCTTCCCGAAGCTTCCCGAAGCTTCCAGAAGGTTACGTAATATGGAACTATATTCAACTATGTTCCACTAGAACACCCTATATGGACTAAACAGCTGGTATATATGTCACGCTCCCCGGGTCCTCGGCTCCCCTCCCCGGGTCCTCAGCTCCGCTCCCCGGCTCACCTGCCACGCTCCCCTCGTCCCAGCCTCCGGTGCCCGTCCTCCATAGGTCCTCTGGTCGCCGATCCCGGCGTCCGACATCTTCCCAGGCCCTGGCCGGCTCTCCTGCGTCCTCCTCGCAGCCTCCTTCCCTGGCTTCTGGCACCCGAGCCGCGCGCATGCGCATTAGGGCACGCGCGCGGTCACTGACCCTTTCTTAAAGGGCCAGCGTCCAGTAACAGGAAATGAGGTTAGTCAGGTTCAGGGTATAAAGGGGGTTCTTGTCCAAGGGGGCGGGGCCTGATCTTCGTGTTCCCTGAGCTAGGAGTCAGGTCTCCTGGTGTTTATGTGCCTGTACTCACCTATCTCTCTTTGTAGAGCCGTACCTGCCTCGCCATCCAGTCTGCCGTATCCCGAACCCCGCACGCTGTCCGTCTGCCATCCGACAGCACCTGCCATCTCGGATCCCTGCGGTGACCCGTCATCTTGCTCCAGAGGTTCCGGACTCCGCCTGATATCATCTCGGCCTCCGAACCTGAGCTACGTCACCAAGACTACCTTCTGTGACTCCGTGGTCCCAGGGACTCCTCCGCTGTCTTCACTTGCACGGACTATCCTGCTGCCCTTCAGTGCTTCAGCTGCCGGACTCCCTGCCTCCATCTTAGAGTTCGGTCCAGTGGATCCACCTCCTGGGTCTGCCCGACCGCCCGGCCGTGACAGTAAGATCAGGCCATGGATCCCGCTGCTGCACTAATGGCCCTGCAAGAGGAACTCCAACGCCAGCGTGAAGTCCAGACCCGCATGCTGCAATTCATGACCTCCGTGGACACCCGCCTGTACACATTACAAGCATCAATGACGCCTGCGGCACCCAGGTCCCCCGCCAGGCAAGCCATGGCTCCCGTACCAGTGGCAGCCTCTTCAGATGCTTCCCGACTCCGTTTGGCGTCACCTCCTCGGTATGCTGGAGATCCCAAGACCTGCAGGGGCTTCATAAACCAATGTTCCCTTCACTTCACGCAGCTGCCACATCTGTTCGCCTCCGACCAAGCCAAGGTCGCCTTTATAATGTCCCACCTAGAGGGCGAGGCGCTGGCGTGGATGAACCCCTTGTGGGAGAAGGAGGACCCCATGACCAAGGATCTTCAACAGTTCCTACAGGCCTTCCGCAGTACCTTTGACGAGCCAGGACGCGCCTCTGCCTCTGCTTCATCACTCCTCCGCCTACGTCAAGGGACACTGACGGTGGGTCAATACGCCATCCGTTTCCGCACTTTGGCTTCAGAACTCGGGTGGAATAATGAGGCCCTAACAGCCGCCTTCTGGGAAGGACTCTCGAGTCGCATCAAGGATGAGTTGGCGGGTCGGGACGTGCCCTCCACCCTAGATGCACTGATCGCCCTAGCAACTCGTGTGGACATACGTTTTCAGGAGCGCTCCAAAGAGCTATCTCGGGAGAGACGCCCGGTACGGCATTCTCCTCCTCCGCAGAAGTCCTCCGTTCCTCAGTCATCAACAGCTGGGATTCCCGTCCACGAGCCCATGCAGATCGACCGAGTGCGGCAGTCTGAACGACGTCGAGCAGAGCGGCTCGCCCAGGGCCTCTGCTTTTACTGTGGTGAGGACACCCACCTGCTACGCTCCTGTCCAGAGAGGCCGGGAAACTCCAAAGCCTAGGGTTGGTAGGAGAGGCCACCCTAGGTGCTGGGACCCTCTCTGACCCAGTTACATGGACAGTGCAAGTGACCACGGGAGAGACGCGGTTCACGGCTGATGCCTACCTCGATTCCGGGGCAGCAGGCAATTTCATCCAGCAGGCCACGGTGGACAAGTACCGGGTGCCTGTCATGCCACTCGACAAACCCCTAGTGATTGCCTCGGTGGATGGGAGGCCTCTCTCTGATACCATCTCCTTGATCACCAGGCCTGTCGAACTACGCATCGGTGCTCTTCACACCGAAAACATCGCTCTCTACGTTCTCCCACACATGTCCCACCAGATCCTGTTGGGACTCCCATGGTTGCGGACACATGAACCATCGGTTAGCTGGGGTACTGGCGAAGTCACCCGTTGGGGCTCTTCGTGTCATGAGAGGTGCCTAAAGTCCATACCACCCCTCCGACGACCTCCGGTTCCTGAGACCCTAACAGGGCTGCCTTCGGCCTATTGGTCCTTTGCCGATGTCTTTGACAAAAAGGAATCCGAGGTACTGCCGCCACATCGTCCATACGATTGTGCCATTGACCTGCTTCCAGGGACAACCCCACCTAGAGGACGGATATATCCTTTATCTCCAGCCGAAACCAGGGCCATGTCAGATTACATCTCAGAGAGCCTAGCAAGAGGGTTCATTCGGAGATCCTCCTCTCCTGCTGGAGCAGGTTTCTTCTTTGTCAAGAAGAAAGAGGGAGACTTACGCCCATGCATAGACTACCGGGGTCTCAACCAAATCACCGTGAAAAACAAATACCCCCTGCCGCTCATTCCCGAATTATTTGACCGGCTTAGAGGAGCTCGTGTGTTCACCAAGCTGGATCTTCGGGGTGCTTACAATCTGGTACGCATCCGCTCTGGTGACGAATGGAAAACCGCGTTTAATACGCGCGATGGACATTATGAGTACTGCGTGATGCCCTTCGGTCTGTGTAACGCTCCTGCCGTCTTCCAAGAACTGGTGAACGACGTGTTTCGGGACCTTCTCTACATCTGTGTGGTTGTTTATCTAGATGACATCCTTGTCTTCTCTCCGGACCTCCAAACCCACAGAGAAAACGTACAGCTGGTCTTACAAAGACTGAGAGAGAATCGCCTGTACGCAAAGTATGAGAAGTGTGTCTTTGAGCAGTCGTCCCTCCCCTTTCTGGGGTACATCATCTCTGATACTGGACTGCAGATGGACCCCAAGAAGGTCTCCGCCATCATCAACTGGCCTCCGCCTTCTGGACTGAAGGCAATCCAACGCTTCCTGGGATTCGCCAACTACTACCGCCAGTTTATCCCGCACTTCTCTGCCTTGACCGCTCCTCTCTCCGCTTTGACCAAAAAGGAGGCTAATCCTAAGGACTGGTCACCTGCGGCAGACGCCGCATTTTGTTCTTTGAAGCGAGCATTCGCCTCCGCCCCTGTACTCCACCGACCGGAGTTAAACCGCCAGTTCACCTTGGAGGTGGATGCCTCCTCCTCAGGAGCCGGAGCAGTGCTCATGCAAAAATCCTCCTCCGGGAAGATGGTGACCTGCGGTTTCTTCTCTAAGAGCTTCTCAGCACCCGAACGTAATTACACCATCGGTGACCGAGAACTACTGGCGGTCAAACTGGCTCTGGAGGAGTGGCGCTACCTCCTGGAAGGAGCAGTGTACCCCGTGATTATCTACACGGACCACAAAAACCTGGAATACCTGCGGTCCGCTCAGCGACTGAACCCACGGCAAGCCAGGTGGTCCTTATTCTTTGCCAGGTTTGACTTCCAGCTCCACTTCCGACCAGCGGACAAGAACGTACGCGCTGATGCCTTGTCTAGGTCTCTCATGCCCATGGAACAGGAGGAAGAGACTATCCAGCCTATCATCTCTCCTAGCAAGATTGTTCCGGTGGCTCCTGTCACTCTGGCCCAGATACCACCTGGGAAGACCTATGTCTCGGAGACCGACAGGCTAACGGTCTTACACTGGGGTCATACCTCAAAAACAGCCGGCCATGCAGGCCAGAAGAGAACATGGGGTGCGATTGTACGCCATTACTGGTGGCCATCTCTTCGCACGGACGTCGCCGCCTTTGTCTCTGCCTGCTCCTCTTGTGCCAGAAACAAGACGCCCAAACACCTCCCACATGGCCGCCTTCTGCCTCTGCCGATACCTTCGATTCCGTGGCAACACATAGCAATGGACTTTATTACGGACTTGCCATTGTCATCCGGGCACACAGTCATATGGGTCGTGGTGGACCGGTTCTCAAAAATGGCCCATTTCGTTCCTATGGCTGGACTGCCCTCTGCTCAGGAACTCGCGGACGCTTTTATACAACACATCTTCCGCTTGCATGGCTTTCCATTACACATCGTATCAGACAGAGGAACTCAGTTCACCTCCCGCTTCTGGAGGGCTCTCTGTAACCATCTGGGAGTGACTCTGGACTTTTCATCTGCATACCATCCTCAGTCTAATGGCCAAGTAGAGAGGGTCAATCAAATCTTGACCTCATTTCTACGTCACTATGTTAACGCCCATCACGACGACTGGTCCGCTCTTCTACCTTGGGCTGAATTCTCCCACAACCACCACATCAGTGAGTCGTCCTCCAGCTCTCCCTTCCATGTTGTTTACGGACTTCAGCCTTCCATCCCATTGCCTGTATCCCCCTCTTCGGATGTCCCTGCTGCGGATACAGTAGCCCGTGACTTTGCCACCATTTGGGACTCTGTCAAGGTGTCTCTAGGACGTGCTTCCCTGCGGATGAAGAGACACGCAGACAAGAAACGCCTGGATCCTCCGTGTTTCTCTCCTGGAGACCTCGTCTGGCTTTCTTCCCAGTACGTCCGCCTGAAGATACCTTCATACAAGCTGGGTCCTCGCTACATTGGGCCGTTTAAAGTCCTCACCAGGATCAATGAGGTCTCCTACAAGCTGCAGCTCCCGGCCACGATGAAGATACCCAACTCGTTCCACGTCTCCCTGCTCAAGCCGGTGGTCCTTGGTCCCTTCTCCGCTGCTGCCAGTCCAGCTCCTCCACCTATTGCCGATGATGACATCTATGCGGTAAGGGATATCGTGGCCATGAAGACCGTACGAGGTCGGCAGTTCTTCCTGGTGGACTGGGCAGGGTATGGTCCTGAGGATAGGTCCTGGGAGCCCAGGGAGAACGTAGGCACTCCTCTTATCCGTGCCTTCATGTCCCGGTTGCGGGGAGGGGGGCGTGGGGGGGGGGGGTACTGTCACGCTCCCCGGGTCCTCGGCTCCCCTCCCCGGGTCCTCAGCTCCGCTCCCCGGCTCACCTGCCACGCTCCCCTCGTCCCAGCCTCCGGTGCCCGTCCTCCATAGGTCCTCTGGTCGCCGATCCCGGCGTCCGACATCTTCCCAGGCCCTGGCCGGCTCTCCTGCGTCCTCCTCGCAGCCTCCTTCCCTGGCTTCTGGCACCCGAGCCGCGCGCATGCGCATTAGGGCACGCGCGCGGTCACTGACCCTTTCTTAAAGGGCCAGCGTCCAGTAACAGGAAATGAGGTTAGTCAGGTTCAGGGTATAAAGGGGGTTCTTGTCCAAGGGGGCGGGGCCTGATCTTCGTGTTCCCTGAGCTAGGAGTCAGGTCTCCTGGTGTTTATGTGCCTGTACTCACCTATCTCTCTTTGTAGAGCCGTACCTGCCTCGCCATCCAGTCTGCCGTATCCCGAACCCCGCACGCTGTCCGTCTGCCATCCGACAGCACCTGCCATCTCGGATCCCTGCGGTGACCCGTCATCTTGCTCCAGAGGTTCCGGACTCCGCCTGATATCATCTCGGCCTCCGAACCTGAGCTACGTCACCAAGACTACCTTCTGTGACTCCGTGGTCCCAGGGACTCCTCCGCTGTCTTCACTTGCACGGACTATCCTGCTGCCCTTCAGTGCTTCAGCTGCCGGACTCCCTGCCTCCATCTTAGAGTTCGGTCCAGTGGATCCACCTCCTGGGTCTGCCCGACCGCCCGGCCGTGACAATATAATACACGATGGAGGGGGCTATTGGCTCGCTCCTCCACATTGCCTGCTGCCAGAAGACTCGAGTCCTGTGTAAGATGAAGACACGTTGTCCGGCCTAAGAGATGACATCCCCTGCATTGCCATTCAGGACCCAAAGAAAGATGGGTAAAGACTTCCCATTGATCATTATGGACTAAATGAACTCTTTGTGTAAGCTATCAAAGTATATTATTTTTCCTTCCTGTAACTGAACCCTGGCAACCATTTTTAAATAGATAAAATACATTTATTTTTACATTTTTGAGGTCTTTTCATTCATGCGCCTTTACGTATTTGAAGAAAAATATATTTAAGAGTATATTTTTTAACATTTGGCAAGCCACCCATTCGTAATTTTTACATTTTTTGTTGTTCCTTCACTTTGCATAAGGGGGGTCGAAGTAATAAGTATTTTAATTAAGTATCTCCTGCAAAGGATCAGGAATCGACAATTTATAAAAATCACGCAGAACCTAGGAAATACGTATAAGTCAAGTTGCATGAAAGTTTTTGAATGAACTTTAAAGTTTTTACAAAGCCACAGAAGTTAACTTTTGACGTATTTTTGAGCAAGAAAGATAAAGTCAGTCCATAAGAAGTATTGGACGTGCTGAGTAAGGTGAATCAAGTCGTACAGGATCATCCATCAGATCATCTGATCATTTCAGGTAAGAAAATGGATTTTATCTCTTCATATGTTAAGCAAAGTAAAATTCAGTTCACTTATCCAGATATTTCTAATGTGGAAGAGATTTGGTTACGCTTTTATGGGGAATGTGAACTTGAGAATTCACGTATAGAATGTGCAAGGTCTTTTAATAGAGAGAAACAGAAAATCAGAAATGTCTGTCATTTAGTCTATGATTTTCACAAGTTAATCGTAGAAAAGTGTAAAAATGGTGGAAATAGACAACCTGAATTGTCAGGAGAGTCAGTGACAGAGAAATCCGAAGACTGCTTAGAACTTGGAATGTCAGTCAGTGATATTGTGAATTCTGACTGTAATGTTGGCTGTAATTTTGTAAATCAGAATTTTGATAATGGCGGCAGACATGTGCTACGTAATCAAGGTCATTTTCAGCATACTGGGAAAGAAGCAGGAAATGACGTAGAGAAGCCAGGAGGGGGAGGAGCCAGAGTGGGAGACGTGCAGAAAGGACACGTGGAGAGAGAAAATGGCGACGATCAGTTTCTAAAAATGGAACAGGCTAAGTTAGGGATTAAACTTAGAAAAAATTTATTGCACATATGCAAATTAATTCCCGCATATAATCCTAAAATACATGTTTGCAGAAATTCAGAGATATTTGAAAGTTCCATTGAGAAGTTAAATTTAACCAATAGTGAGACGAATCAGTTATTCCGTATGTGGTTACCTCAGCATTTTTTTAGACAATTGGCATTAAAAAAGTCTTCTGACAATAAGACATTTGATTGTTCAAATGATAATGATATAATAAGGCTGAAAAATCTCATCTTCTGTACAAGGAATGAATCTGATCCAAACTATGAGATGTTGAAAGAATTACAAATTGAACAGAATGAGAGTACGTTCTCATTTATGTCCGTTTTTGAACGTTTGTATAGGGCGGTTATTCCAAATGTCAGATTGGATGGAATGATACGTTTATTCATCAAGAAATTTAATTTCCTTGACAATGCAGCTTGTGCGGTGGCATTAAATAAAAAGTCCCTATTCGAATGTACGACATTTATCGATTTTGTTAGAAGTCGCCAAAGTCAATCAAAACAGAAATTAATTAATTCTGAAAAACCAACACAAAAAAGAGAGAGTTTCCGTGAAAAACCAACAGTGTCTCCCAGATCCAGATATTTTTGTGACAGGGTGTATGAAGTTCGGAGGAAGATTCATACGTGTTACAAATCATACAATCCACCCCAATTTTTGTCATCTAAAAGTCTTTTTCCACAGGAAAAACCCTTGTCACCAGTGACGGGATCGGTCACTGGGATAGAGGATCCCAGACAAATGATGAGTAAAAGCTTTGAAAGACAGAAACAGGTGTCTTGTGCAGATTCTTTCCCTGGGTTAGGATTTCATAGCCAGTGGCAGCTGGGTGGTCTTTCAGAGAGAGACATTCTTTCTCATATAAGAGAAAAACTTGAATTACATAAGTTCAGAGATTCCTATAAGTTTAAAATGGATCTCATAAATCGAATCTTTGAAGAAAAATTTAGGTTTGGTCTTCAGCAAGATAAAGTGGATTTCTGGGTAAATTAATTTTATTGTTTGATAGATATGTTTATTCATATACAGTGAATTTATGTATATATATATATATATATATATATATATATATTAAAGGTAGTGACAGTAAATTAAGGTCATATTTTCATTTAGTAAAATGATAGTTTAATGTTATAAATAAATAATTTGATCTCGGTATATGAATAATAATATTTAAAATAAAATAATAAGAGAAAGTAACAGATTTGAAGTGTTTCATTTTTATCATAAATATGATAATAATTTTATTCTTTTATTTCCCTCAGAATTTATCAGTAAAGCAGATTGATGAAGTATTAACTTTTATTTATACATTTGTTCTTGTTCTCACTCAATCAGGTAACATATATTTTATTGGGTAAGATTAATCGTGAAAGCACGAATAATAATAATAATTATTTTCTCAGGTACCAATTGCCAGAGAACTATTATTTTAATGTTTCTTTTATGAATACACATACATCTTCTTTAGAGTTATTAGAAATGTAATCTGAGCTTTGGAGTGTAGTAAAACTGCTTGCTGTTTTGGAATGGTGTTCCTTGCACGTACTAGAGCATGTGACTTGAATTACTAAAGCTAATAATAAATGTTTGTTCCATGGTCAAAGGTACAGTGTGTAATACATTGTAATTTGTTTTTTTCGAGAAGTACTTCAAATTAGTAACATAATTTTTTTAAATGCGCATAGAATAATTGGAAAAAAAGGGATATGTGTTTGTCAGTTTCTATGTAGAAGTGTATGTTGGAAAAAAACATGACAGTCTTGTGTGCATAGATGTGTCTTTGAATGATTGATTGTTTGAGCAGCTGCTAAAGTCAGAGTACTTGGATCCAGAAAAAAAAAAAAAAGGGAATTTTTGTTTTAACTTCAAGGTTATAATATATGTATGTTTACTATTAGAATAAATAAGTTATAGTACATAAGTATAAATGAAGGAATTTATACCGAATATATATATTATTCTTAGACATATTTCTTTAGTATAGAGATATTAGGATTTTTTATTAAGGGTTTATTCTGAAGAGTTACATTCTAGAATAAGGTTATAACGTTTTGATTTTTTTTATATCTTTTGTGTTAGTCACTTCTTTTATTGGTACATAGATTGGAAATCATTTTTCTTTTCAAATATGGAAGTGATATTTATAAACGGTCTTGAAGATTTACAACACAAATTTGAATTTAATTTAATCTAAACATATTAATTTTTATAATATCATATTTCATGATATTGAAAGGGAGAGGTTTGGTCTCAATCACACACATTTATATTTGATAATATATGTGTTTACAGGATACTTTAATAATTAATATTTCAAGTACAAAGGAAGAATTGGGAATAAAAAAATATATTTGAAGTATATCATAATGCATTTATATACTAAGAGAAGTGTATTATTTGCAAGGTTACATGACTTAATTATTTTTATTGGTTACTGATAGGTTTGGTAATCTTATAAGATACTGGTAATATTAAGGTTATCTGGTAACATTAAGGTTATGTATTATTAAAGACATAGGTGTTATATACGTAGAAGGCTTTATTTTTATTTCAATTTTTTATTTTTATTCCGATTTTCATTTTTCCTTTTATTCCTATTTTTTTATATTAATTATTTTAATATTCACATTTTTAATCAAAATCTAAATTCTACAATTTTTATTTTTTCTTCAGATTTTAAATATCTCAATTGAGAAAACACTTCAATATTTAGTTCAGTAATATCTAATATAAGAATATTACTTTATTAAATATGAATCATATTAAAAGGGAAAAGTTCCACTTTTTTGGAAGAAAAGATACTTCCTTCATCAATATATACAATTGTTTACTTTCTGGTAATACATTATTTTTATATTAGTATGTTAACACAATAAGGATGAAGTATTACTTATAGTTACACATTTCCTTATAGTAGGTTATTTAATAAATAATAGACAAATCAAATAAATTAAATTAGAGTAATAAAGATGGAAGATTAAGGTACATCTAGGTTTACCTTCCTATATTTACAAATAATATATATTATATTTTTAATCAATAATAATTTATAATGGGTATTATTGTGTTTTGATGATATCATCCAGTCTTTTTCAAAAGGTTATTTGCTTTGGTTTATAATTTTACAAATGATCTAACTAAAAAGCCACATTGTTGCCTTTCATATTTATAATATGATACATGTTATAGGTACACATTATATTGTTTCATATCTTATATTATATTTTGGTTACATTCAACACATTGCCACCTATGGGTTTGGAAGGGTAATACACCAATGAAAAAAAAAGGTCATTACAAGAGAATACTATTGTCTATACCATTATGCAGTATTTTATCATTCTGAGTATCAATTATATCAATACTTCTACGATAATAATAATGACATGGTATTATAGTATTAGAGTTATGGTACGCTGTGACATTTATTAGTGATAGTTATTGCCATATTTGGTATTTAGATTAGGGAATGAATCAGTCTTCAATCAAGATTATAGAAGATAAAAAGACTTTATAATTATCCTAAAGTTAAAAGGGATTCTGCAAAAAGGTCCAAAAGGTAACGTCTCAAATAAGACTGTGAAACATACAAAATACACTTACCGCGTTTGCACTTCAGAAACACAATAGTCCTATGATTCCAGGATGGACAATGACACATGGTCTGTGCATTAAGACCTCCCTAAAGTTACTAAGAAGAGCAATGACGTGTTAAAGTTAACCCCTGTCGTGCTGACCAAGAACGTCTTAACATCTGGTCCAGGATCTGACACCAGGCAGCATGAAGGAAATTACACTGCACAGACATCTAAGACTTTTGCTATTCTTCTACACTCATGAACTGTGGTTTATCAACATTGGCTATGGACTTTGTAATAAAGAATAAAGTTTATGGACTTTGATCTAACAATGATAAACGCAATACGGGACTGTATTAAATTGGTAACCATCCATTTTTATCAAAGGATTTATTTCTAAGAGACTGTGTTTATGCCGGATTACATCGGAGATAAGAAGACATCAACTCAGAGGACATCATATGGTGACCGGATTTGTTTTTGCATTTCTTTTTAGGTCTAGCGAAGTATAGTTATATATTTTTATATGATTGATCAGTCATGGCCTATCATAACATGAATCCACATTATTATATTATTGAACTTACAACATGAATAATGCAAATTAATTATTATTCATCATTATTATTGATATTAATCCGTTATTGCCAAATAAGGAAAGAAGATTTGTTATTTTATTGATGTATTAATTAATTTTCGGGGTTATTCTACCCGCTTCAAGGGGGAATTGTAAAAACATTAAAATTAATGCATCTAGTTATCAAATATTTTATAGAAGGACATATAAGTTCACAGTTCTGTTTATGTTGGAGGGCATAGTTTATTAATTAAGTTTTTATAAGGGATAAGTATTAAAATATCTATATTGAGTATACTTGAGTACTGGCATGGAAGGATATTTATATATTCTTCCCGAAGCTTCCCAAAGCTTCCAGAAGGTTACGTAATATGGAACTATATTCAACTATGTTCCACTAGAACACCCTATATGGACTAAACAGCTGGTATATAATACACGATGGAGGGGGCTATTGGCTCGCTCCTCCACATTGCCTGCTGCCAGAAGACTCGAGTCCTGTGTAAGATGAAGACACGTTGTCCGGCCTAAGAGATGACATCCCCTGCATTGCCATTCAGGACCCAAAGAAAGATGGGTAAAGACTTCCCATTGATCATTATGGACTAAATGAACTCTTTGTGTAAGCTATCAAAGTATATTATTTTTCCTTCCTGTAACTGAACCCTGGCAACCATTTTTAAATAGATAAAATACATTTATTTTTACATTTTTGAGGTCTTTTCATTCATGCGCCTTTACGTATTTGAAGAAAAATATATTTAAGAGTATATTTTTTAACATTTGGCAAGCCACCCATTCGTAATTTTTACATTTTTTGTTGTTCCTTCACTTTGCATAAGGGGGGTCGAAGTAATAAGTATTTTAATTAAGTATCTCCTGCAAAGGATCAGGAATCGACAATTTATAAAAATCACGCAGAACCTAGGAAATACGTATAAGTCAAGTTGCATGAAAGTTTTTGAATGAACTTTAAAGTTTTTACAAAGCCACAGAAGTTAACTTTTGACGTATTTTTGAGCAAGAAAGATAAAGTCAGTCCATAAGAAGTATTGGACGTGCTGAGTAAGGTGAATCAAGTCGTACAGGATCATCCATCAGATCATCTGATCATTTCAGGTAAGAAAATGGATTTTATCTCTTCATATGTTAAGCAAAGTAAAATTCAGTTCACTTATCCAGATATTTCTAATGTGGAAGAGATTTGGTTACGCTTTTATGGGGAATGTGAACTTGAGAATTCACGTATAGAATGTGCAAGGTCTTTTAATAGAGAGAAACAGAAAATCAGAAATGTCTGTCATTTAGTCTATGATTTTCACAAGTTAATCGTAGAAAAGTGTAAAAATGGTGGAAATAGACAACCTGAATTGTCAGGAGAGTCAGTGACAGAGAAATCCGAAGACTGCTTAGAACTTGGAATGTCAGTCAGTGATATTGTGAATTCTGACTGTAATGTTGGCTGTAATTTTGTAAATCAGAATTTTGATAATGGCGGCAGACATGTGCTACGTAATCAAGGTCATTTTCAGCATACTGGGAAAGAAGCAGGAAATGACGTAGAGAAGCCAGGAGGGGGAGGAGCCAGAGTGGGAGACGTGCAGAAAGGACACGTGGAGAGAGAAAATGGCGACGATCAGTTTCTAAAAATGGAACAGGCTAAGTTAGGGATTAAACTTAGAAAAAATTTATTGCACATATGCAAATTAATTCCCGCATATAATCCTAAAATACATGTTTGCAGAAATTCAGAGATATTTGAAAGTTCCATTGAGAAGTTAAATTTAACCAATAGTGAGACGAATCAGTTATTCCGTATGTGGTTACCTCAGCATTTTTTTAGACAATTGGCATTAAAAAAGTCTTCTGACAATAAGACATTTGATTGTTCAAATGATAATGATATAATAAGGCTGAAAAATCTCATCTTCTGTACAAGGAATGAATCTGATCCAAACTATGAGATGTTGAAAGAATTACAAATTGAACAGAATGAGAGTACGTTCTCATTTATGTCCGTTTTTGAACGTTTGTATAGGGCGGTTATTCCAAATGTCAGATTGGATGGAATGATACGTTTATTCATCAAGAAATTTAATTTCCTTGACAATGCAGCTTGTGCGGTGGCATTAAATAAAAAGTCCCTATTCGAATGTACGACATTTATCGATTTTGTTAGAAGTCGCCAAAGTCAATCAAAACAGAAATTAATTAATTCTGAAAAACCAACACAAAAAAGAGAGAGTTTCCGTGAAAAACCAACAGTGTCTCCCAGATCCAGATATTTTTGTGACAGGGTGTATGAAGTTCGGAGGAAGATTCATACGTGTTACAAATCATACAATCCACCCCAATTTTTGTCATCTAAAAGTCTTTTTCCACAGGAAAAACCCTTGTCACCAGTGACGGGATCGGTCACTGGGATAGAGGATCCCAGACAAATGATGAGTAAAAGCTTTGAAAGACAGAAACAGGTGTCTTGTGCAGATTCTTTCCCTGGGTTAGGATTTCATAGCCAGTGGCAGCTGGGTGGTCTTTCAGAGAGAGACATTCTTTCTCATATAAGAGAAAAACTTGAATTACATAAGTTCAGAGATTCCTATAAGTTTAAAATGGATCTCATAAATCGAATCTTTGAAGAAAAATTTAGGTTTGGTCTTCAGCAAGATAAAGTGGATTTCTGGGTAAATTAATTTTATTGTTTGATAGATATGTTTATTCATATACAGTGAATGTATGTATATATATATATATATATATATATATATATATATATATATATATATATATATATATATATATATATATATATTAAAGGTAGTGACAGTAAATTAAGGTCATATTTTCATTTAGTAAAATGATAGTTTAATGTTATAAATAAATAATTTGATCTCGGTATATGAATAATAATATTTAAAATAAAATAATAAGAGAAAGTAACAGATTTGAAGTGTTTCATTTTTATCATAAATATGATAATAATTTTATTCTTTTATTTCCCTCAGAATTTATCAGTAAAGCAGATTGATGAAGTATTAACTTTTATTTATACATTTGTTCTTGTTCTCACTCAATCAGGTAACATATATTTTATTGGGTAAGATTAATCGTGAAAGCACGAATAATAATAATAATTATTTTCTCAGGTACCAATTGCCAGAGAACTATTATTTTAATGTTTCTTTTATGAATACACATACATCTTCTTTAGAGTTATTAGAAATGTAATCTGAGCTTTGGAGTGTAGTAAAACTGCTTGCTGTTTTGGAATGGTGTTCCTTGCACGTACTAGAGCATGTGACTTGAATTACTAAAGCTAATAATAAATGTTTGTTCCATGGTCAAAGGTACAGTGTGTAATACATTGTAATTTGTTTTTTTCGAGAAGTACTTCAAATTAGTAACATAATTTTTTTAAATGCGCATAGAATAATTGGAAAAAAAGGGATATGTGTTTGTCAGTTTCTATGTAGAAGTGTATGTTGGAAAAAAACATGACAGTCTTGTGTGCATAGATGTGTCTTTGAATGATTGATTGTTTGAGCAGCTGCTAAAGTCAGAGTACTTGGATCCAGAAAAAAAAAAAAAAGGGAATTTTTGTTTTAACTTCAAGGTTATAATATATGTATGTTTACTATTAGAATAAATAAGTTATAGTACATAAGTATAAATGAAGGAATTTATACCGAATATATATATTATTCTTAGACATATTTCTTTAGTATAGAGATATTAGGATTTTTTATTAAGGGTTTATTCTGAAGAGTTACATTCTAGAATAAGGTTATAACGTTTTGATTTTTTTTATATCTTTTGTGTTAGTCACTTCTTTTATTGGTACATAGATTGGAAATCATTTTTCTTTTCAAATATGGAAGTGATATTTATAAACGGTCTTGAAGATTTACAACACAAATTTGAATTTAATTTAATCTAAACATATTAATTTTTATAATATCATATTTCATGATATTGAAAGGGAGAGGTTTGGTCTCAATCACACACATTTATATTTGATAATATATGTGTTTACAGGATACTTTAATAATTAATATTTCAAGTACAAAGGAAGAATTGGGAATAAAAAAATATATTTGAAGTATATCATAATGCATTTATATACTAAGAGAAGTGTATTATTTGCAAGGTTACATGACTTAATTATTTTTATTGGTTACTGATAGGTTTGGTAATCTTATAAGATACTGGTAATATTAAGGTTATCTGGTAACATTAAGGTTATGTATTATTAAAGACATAGGTGTTATATACGTAGAAGGCTTTATTTTTATTTCAATTTTTTATTTTTATTCCGATTTTCATTTTTCCTTTTATTCCTATTTTTTTATATTAATTATTTTAATATTCACATTTTTAATCAAAATCTAAATTCTACAATTTTTATTTTTTCTTCAGATTTTAAATATCTCAATTGAGAAAACACTTCAATATTTAGTTCAGTAATATCTAATATAAGAATATTACTTTATTAAATATGAATCATATTAAAAGGGAAAAGTTCCACTTTTTTGGAAGAAAAGATACTTCCTTCATCAATATATACAATTGTTTACTTTCTGGTAATACATTATTTTTATATTAGTATGTTAACACAATAAGGATGAAGTATTACTTATAGTTACACATTTCCTTATAGTAGGTTATTTAATAAATAATAGACAAATCAAATAAATTAAATTAGAGTAATAAAGATGGAAGATTAAGGTACATCTAGGTTTACCTTCCTATATTTACAAATAATATATATTATATTTTTAATCAATAATAATTTATAATGGGTATTATTGTGTTTTGATGATATCATCCAGTCTTTTTCAAAAGGTTATTTGCTTTGGTTTATAATTTTACAAATGATCTAACTAAAAAGCCACATTGTTGCCTTTCATATTTATAATATGATACATGTTATAGGTACACATTATATTGTTTCATATCTTATATTATATTTTGGTTACATTCAACACATTGCCACCTATGGGTTTGGAAGGGTAATACACCAATGAAAAAAAAAGGTCATTACAAGAGAATACTATTGTCTATACCATTATGCAGTATTTTATCATTCTGAGTATCAATTATATCAATACTTCTACGATAATAATAATGACATGGTATTATAGTATTAGAGTTATGGTACGCTGTGACATTTATTAGTGATAGTTATTGCCATATTTGGTATTTAGATTAGGGAATGAATCAGTCTTCAATCAAGATTATAGAAGATAAAAAGACTTTATAATTATCCTAAAGTTAAAAGGGATTCTGCAAAAAGGTCCAAAAGGTAACGTCTCAAATAAGACTGTGAAACATACAAAATACACTTACCGCGTTTGCACTTCAGAAACACAATAGTCCTATGATTCCAGGATGGACAATGACACATGGTCTGTGCATTAAGACCTCCCTAAAGTTACTAAGAAGAGCAATGACGTGTTAAAGTTAACCCCTGTCGTGCTGACCAAGAACGTCTTAACATCTGGTCCAGGATCTGACACCAGGCAGCATGAAGGAAATTACACTGCACAGACATCTAAGACTTTTGCTATTCTTCTACACTCATGAACTGTGGTTTATCAACATTGGCTATGGACTTTGTAATAAAGAATAAAGTTTATGGACTTTGATCTAACAATGATAAACGCAATACGGGACTGTATTAAATTGGTAACCATCCATTTTTATCAAAGGATTTATTTCTAAGAGACTGTGTTTATGCCGGATTACATCGGAGATAAGAAGACATCAACTCAGAGGACATCATATGGTGACCGGATTTGTTTTTGCATTTCTTTTTAGGTCTAGCGAAGTATAGTTATATATTTTTATATGATTGATCAGTCATGGCCTATCATAACATGAATCCACATTATTATATTATTGAACTTACAACATGAATAATGCAAATTAATTATTATTCATCATTATTATTGATATTAATCCGTTATTGCCAAATAAGGAAAGAAGATTTGTTATTTTATTGATGTATTAATTAATTTTCGGGGTTATTCTACCCGCTTCAAGGGGGAATTGTAAAAACATTAAAATTAATGCATCTAGTTATCAAATATTTTATAGAAGGACATATAAGTTCACAGTTCTGTTTATGTTGGAGGGCATAGTTTATTAATTAAGTTTTTATAAGGGATAAGTATTAAAATATCTATATTGAGTATACTTGAGTACTGGCATGGAAGGATATTTATATATTCTTCCCGAAGCTTCCCGAAGCTTCCAGAAGGTTACGTAATATGGAACTATATTCAACTATGTTCCACTAGAACACCCTATATGGACTAAACAGCTGGTATATAATACACGATGGAGGGGGCTATTGGCTCGCTCCTCCACATTGCCTGCTGCCAGAAGACTCGAGTCCTGTGTAAGATGAAGACACGTTGTCCGGCCTAAGAGATGACATCCCCTGCATTGCCATTCAGGACCCAAAGAAAGATGGGTAAAGACTTCCCATTGATCATTATGGACTAAATGAACTCTTTGTGTAAGCTATCAAAGTATATTATTTTTCCTTCCTGTAACTGAACCCTGGCAACCATTTTTAAATAGATAAAATACATTTATTTTTACATTTTTGAGGTCTTTTCATTCATGCGCCTTTACGTATTTGAAGAAAAATATATTTAAGAGTATATTTTCTAACATGTACACGCCTCTGTCAGATTCTTTTCCAATGCTTCCAATTCAATTTCAATTGAGGCCAATGAGGTTGAATTGTGGTCCCACAGAAGACCCAGGAATCCCCGAGAACATGTTTGTGCTAATTCCTCCCATTTTGTTTTAAAAGTTTCATCTTCCAAAGGGAAATAAGGGAAGACCTGCACACGGAGACCCCTGGGCACTAGATCTTTCTCCAAGTACTTGCCCAAAAATGCTTTATTCCACCATAGTCTGGTGCGTTTCTTAAGTAAATCTTTGTATTTGGTCATGATCGCCTCATCAGAGTGAATGCCATTGCACACATCACCTGTAACCCCATCAGTCTTAAGGACGTCGTCCAACTGTGACTGCCAGGTGCTATCCCTGGCCCGAAAGGTCATGGCGGCTGGAGAAAACTCTGTAATAAACAGAACAAATATGATTAGGAGAGGGGTGCTCCAAAGTACCATAGCAAAAATAGGGGTGGACCCAGGTTTTTCTGGAGCCCAGCCCTGTCAGCACAAACTCATTAACTTGTTATAGAAAAGAGAACAAGAGTTTTTATAGAGCAAAAAAGTAACAAATTTTTATTAGACAATAGTGGGGAAAATATCCAAACAGTCATTAAAAGCAGATAAAAACATTAATGATGGATTACCCCTACATAGGGCATGATACAAAGATTAAGATGTAAATATATAAGGCATATGGGTAACACATACTCAGTGGTGCAGAGACAGCACGTGGGTGTTATCTTAACAGTCTGCAAAAAACACTATGAGATCACTTTACCAAACAAAGTTGCTGCAGTATTCTGTACTAAACACAAAGTTTTAAGGTATATATATGTGAGGCGTACAGATATAGCACTCTCATTTGTACAAAGACACCATGTAAATAATGTCTAGCATTCTGCCAAACACTTTGAAGTCATACTGCCAAACAAAATCGCTGCAGTGTAAGATCACAGCTGTGATTGAGTTCAAAACCCCACTAGAAGCCTGCACGCATAAATACCAGTGCCTGTGACGCCCAGTATCAGTCCGACCAAGTAAGGGGGGGAAAGCTCCGCCAGTAATTAGAGCCTCTGGAAGACCTACGTACGTTTCGATATTGGAAGTGATTAATCTTCGTCAGGGAGGAGGCATGAGATGTCATCCATCCCCTGTAACGGGCTTTTAAATATGCCGTTGTGATTGCCGCAGACCCGGAAGTCTCGCTCGCGGCAATCACACCTGGAGCCGGACGAAATCGCGCGAGATGACGGCCATCACGTCACCTTCGCGCATGCGCGGGAGCGGGGAAGCGTCACCAAGGCTCCCGCGCATGCGCGCGACGCGAAGATGGCCTCAGCTGCGCGCGCACGAACGGCACCAGATGCGATCGCACGGAGACAACCGGACATCGCAACAGAGGTAAGTATAAGCAAATCTCTCTGAGCATGAAGTAATACAACAATATTCAAAAGTTTAAAGAGAACATAACCATATCATATGAGGAAGTCCATCTTTAGTTTTTCATATAGATCAGGAGAAGTGATGAGTCTCACAAGGCGGGCATATGATCATTTTCTAGGTCCTATTAATAAAGAGGACATGCATAAATAAATAAGCCTGAACAATAGGGAGGGATGCACAAAAATTGAGGCAGATTAAAAACAGATAAAATCATTAAATAAAAGGACAGAGGATGCAGGTGAGAGAGCAAATGGCAATTTCACAATGAGGATAGGCATAATCAAATGACAAATAGGATGAAAATATATGTATAGCATATATATAATATATGCATAAACGTGACCATAAAAAACACAAAATCAAGTAACTCCCAGGAGGAAAAGAAGCTGTACAAAATCAGAGAAGTATCAAAACTATGTAGTAACGGGGGGGATCAGAGGTGGCGATCTTAAGAAACGCTTGGCGCAGTGTGAGACCAAGTGGATAGTGACCCTGGACACACTGGCTCCCAAGGGCCTAAATGAATCAGTGAGTTATGCCCCTTTCTTATAGTTATGATACTTCTCTGATTTTGTACAGCTTCTTTTCCTCCTGGGAGTTACTTGATTTTGTGTTTTTTATGGTCACGTTTATGCATATATTATATATATGCTATACATACATTTTCATCCTATTTGTCATTTGATTATGCCTATCCTCATTGTGAAATTGCCATTTGCTCTCTCACCTGCATCCTCTGTCCTTTTATTTAATGATTTTATCTGTTTTTAATCTGCCTCAATTTTTGTGCATCCCTCCCTATTGTTCAGGCTTATTTATTTATGCATGTCCTCTTTATTAATAGGACCTAGAAAATGATCATATGCCCGCTTTGTGAGACTCATCACTTCTCCTGATCTATATGAAAAACTAAAGATGGACTTCCTCATATGATATGGTTATGTTCTCTTTAAACTTTTGAATATTGTTGTATTACTTCATGCTCAGAGAGATTTGCTTATACTTACCTCTGTTGCGATGTCCGGTTGTCTCCGTGCGATCGCATCTGGTGCCGTTCGTGCGCGCGCAGCTGAGGCCATCTTCGCGTCGCGCGCATGCGCGGGAGCCTTGGTGACGCGTCCCCGCTCCCGCGCATGCGCGAAGGTGACGTGATGGCCGTCATCTCGCGCGATTTCGTCCGGCTCCAGGTGTGATTGCCGCGAGCGAGACTTCCGGGTCTGCGGCAATCACAACGGCATATTTAAAAGCCCGTTACAGGGGATGGATGACATCTCATGCCTCCTCCCTGACGAAGATTAATCACTTCCAATATCGAAACGTACGTAGGTCTTCCAGAGGCTCTAATTACTGGCGGAGCTTTCCCCCCCTTACTTGGTCGGACTGATACTGGGCGTCACAGGCACTGGTATTTATGCGTGCAGGCTTCTAGTGGGGTTTTGAACTCAATCACAGCTGTGATCTTACACTGCAGCGATTTTGTTTGGCAGTATGACTTCAAAGTGTTTGGCAGAATGCTAGACATTATTTACATGGTGTCTTTGTACAAATGAGAGTGCTATATCTGTACGCCTCACATATATATACCTTAAAACTTTGTGTTTAGTACAGAATACTGCAGCAACTTTGTTTGGTAAAGTGATCTCATAGTGTTTTTTGCAGACTGTTAAGATAACACCCACGTGCTGTCTCTGCACCACTGAGTATGTGTTACCCATATGCCTTATATATTTACATCTTAATCTTTGTATCATGCCCTATGTAGGGGTAATCCGTCATTAATGTTTTTATCTGTTTTTAATGACTGTTTGGATATTTTCCCCACTATTGTCTAATAAAAATTTGTTACTTTTTTGCACTATAAAAACTCTTGTTCTCTTTTCTATAACAAGTTAATGAGTTTGTGCTGACAGGGCTGGGCTCCAGAAAAACCTGGGTCCTCCCCTATTTTTGCTATGGTACTTTGGAGCACCCCTCTCCTAATCATATATATATACAGTACAGACCAAAAGAAAAGGTGAACGGATGGACTCTACGTGGCTGGTTCCCACCGTGAAGCATGGAGGAGGAGGTGTGATGGTGTGGCGGTGCTTTGCTGGTGACACTATTGGGGATTAATTAATTTATTAATAGCAGTGGCGTGCTATTCCATCCGTTTGCGTTTAGTTGGACCATCATTTATTTTTCAACAGGACAATGACCCCAAACACACCTCCAGGCTGTGTAAGGGCTATTTGACGAAGAAGGAGAGTGATGGGGTGCTACGCCAGATGACCTGGTCTCCACAGTCACCAGACCTGAACCCAATCGAGATGGTTTGGGGTGAGCTGGACCGCAGCGTGAAGGCAAAAGGGCCAACAAGTGCTAAGCATCTCTGGGAACTCCTTTAAGACTGTTGGAAGACCATTTCTGGTGACTACCTCTTGAAGCTCATCAAGAGAATGCCAAGAGTGTGCACAGTAGAAATCAAAGCAAAAGGTGGCTACTTTAAAGAACCTAGAATATAAGACATATTTTCAGTTGTTTCACACTTTAAGTATTTCATTCCACATGTGTTAATTCATAGTTTTGATGCCTTCAATTTGACTCTACAATTTTTAGAGTCATAAAAAAAAAAAAAATCTTTGAATGAGAAGGTGTGTCCAAACGTTTGGTCTGTACTGTGTATATATATATATATATATATATATATATATATAATTATATAAGGCTTAGTGTATGTGTGTATGTATGTATGTACGTGTGTGTATATATATGTGTGTGTGTGTATGTCCGCTAAAGGAATCCGCACCGTCACATTTATAATGACAAAATTTTGCACAGACGCCCCATGTGACCCAGGGAACGTCAGACTATTGTTTTGAGTGGAAAATTTAACTCTGCAGTTTACAGTTACTCTCCAAAACACCTGCTTCCATTAAAGTCAATGGAGCTGGGAGCTACAGGTTATTAATAGGAGCTGTAATTGGTTGCTATAGGCAACAAAGGATATTTTTAGTATAATAGACTTATGTGTGAGGTGATATGATAGCAGCGGAGAGACAGATAGAGAGAAACAGACAGGGAGAGAGACAGAGACAGACAGGAAAATAGACAGACAGGGAAAGAGGCAGACAGGGAAAGAGGCAGACAGGGAAAGAGGCAGACAGGGAAAGAAACAGAAAGAGAGAGAGAGAGACAGAGAAAGACAGGGAAAGAGACAGAGACAGACAGTGAAAAAGACAGACAGGGAGAGAGACAGAATAAGAGACAGACAGGGAAAGAGACAGACAGGGAAAGAGACAGACAGGGAAAGAGAAGGACAGGGAAAGAGAAGGACAGAGAGAGAGACAGAAAGACAGGAAGAGAGACAAACAGAAAGAGGAAGTCAGGGAAAGAGGCACACAGGGACATTTACAATCACGAAATTTTGCAAAGACGCCTCATGAGACTCAGGGAACGTTATAGACTATTATTTTGAGTGGAAAATGTAACGCTGCAGTTTACAGTTACTCTCCAAAAAACCTGCCTTTATTAAAGTCAATGGAGCTGGGAGCTACAGGTTAGTAATAGGAGCTGTGATAGGTTGCTATAGGCAACGAACGATATTCTTAGTATAGTAAGCTTATGTGTGAGGTAATATGATACTGGTGGAGAGACAGATATCAAGAGAGACAGAGAGAGAGACTGAGACAGACAGAGAAAGACAGGGAAAGAGACAGACAGAGAGAGACAGAGAGAGAAAGAAAGAAGCAGAGAGGGAAAGAGGCAGTCAGGGAAAGAGGCAGAGACAAACACAGAGACGGACACACAGAGACAGACACACAAGGAAAGAGACAGACAGGGACAAACAGGAAAAGAGACAGACAGGGAAGAAGACAGACACACAGAGACACACACAAAGGGAAGCGATAGACAGGGAAAGAGACAGACAGAGGCTAGGAGAGAAGAAAAGTGGGAAAGAGGCAGTTACTAACCCAGGCAACACTGGGAACTACTGCTAGTGTGTAGATTATATATATATATATACACATACATACATACATATACACACACACACATACAGTATATATACTCAAACACAGACGGCCAAAAGTGTTAGCACCCTTGAAGTTGTTCCAGATGAAGTATTTCCCTCAAAAAATTACATTACAGACATCACTAGGGGGACGCACAGACGTCACTAGGGGGTCTCACATATATCACTAGGGGGCCACACATTAAAAAATAAGGTCTGGAACACTATTCTAAGTCTGAACTGGGTGCAAAAACCTAAAAAAAGTCACTATATAGAGAGAAGGTATGCACAAAAGTGACTATGTAAGGGGGTTTTAGGTTTTTGCACCCAGTTCAGACTTAAGCGGGCTTTACACGGTACGATCTATCGTGCGATTTCACGAGCGATCGTACCCACCCCCGTCGTTTGTGCGTCATGCGCAAATCGCTGCCCGTGTCACCCAAAGTCGTTAAACCCCCGTCACACGTACTTACCTGACGAGCGACCTCGCTGTGGGCGGCGAACATCCACTTCCTGAAGGGGGAGGGACGTTCGGTGTCACAGTGTCGTCACACAGCCGCCCGCCAATAGAAGCGGAGATGCGGAGATGAGCGGAACGTAACATCCCACCCACCTTCTTCCTTCCGCATTGCCGGCGGGTGCCGCGAGACGTAGGTAAGCTGTGTTCATCGTTCCCGGGGTGTCACACGGAGCGAAGTGTGCTACCCCGGGAATGATGAACAACTGGCGCAAAGAAGATTAAACGTTTTTTTAAAAATGAGCGACCTGTACACGACTCGTGATTCGTAACCGATTTGCAATCATTTACAGACGCTCATAGGTGTCACACGGGCCGACGTCGCAAGCGATGCCGGATGTGCGTCACGAAAACCGTGATCCCAACGATCTGTCGCACGATAGATTGTCTCATGTAAAGCCCGCATTAGAATGGTGTTCCAGACGTTATTTCTTAATTTGGAATATAGGGAGGGATGTCAAGCCGCACTTATAAGGAGTGGCACAATATTACAGTAGCTGCATCTGCCCGTATCTTAACGGCCAGTATAAATGGATAAATCATATATTGACAGGAATGGACCAAAGGGCCGCTGACTGCAGAGTTGCGGTCACGTGGCGCGTGACGTGCTCGATAGGCGACTGGCGCCCAGGATGCGCATCACACAGGCGTATGCGTCCATACACCCGACCGGAGACGTGCACCTGAACTCAATCATGGACCCTTTATAAAGGGTATATGCTATAGACTGCACATACCTCCTGATGAAACCGGCAGTGCGGTGAAACGCGCGTCGAGGTTGGAGTAGGTGCAAGCTACGGTGCTGCTGTGGACGCATATTGGGTACAAAATGACAACAGGTATGTGGACTGAACTATGGGGCTAAGCAGATAGATGGAGGCAACGCTATGGTCACATGCCTGCTACCTTAAACTACTATGACATGCTAATTATAGTGTCCTCTAATCAGTCTACATAGCGTCTGGTAATATACCCATACTTTACATGGGATGTTCGTATTTTCACAATAGTATAAAATTTACAACACTGGTATTTTATACTATGCAACTGTAGACTATATCCCCTTTGGTCCATTCCTGTCAATATATGATTTATCCATTTATACTGGCCGTTAAGATACGGGCAGATGCAGCTACTGTAATATTGTGCCACTCCTTATAAGTGCGGCTTGACATCCCTCCCTATATTCCAAAAATGTTATCCTATATATGATGAAATTTTTATATGAATTTTGCACGAGCACTTTGTATAAATAAAATTTGATTTGATAAATATAAAGTACGATTCCTGGATTCTTTATAGGTTGCTATTATTGTATTGGAATCTATTTCAGAACTATGAGAGGCCTTATATAGGTTATTTGACATTGTTATGTTTCTGTATTTTCAGACGCCTCAACCATTAACTTTATGGATTATAAAAAGCGTGATAAAACATGGATTAACCAGATAGGATCTCTTTTTGGTGAAGGAGGTGCCGTAGAACAGGATACATGTAATATTAGGGACCTGAAGCTCAAGGTAAAAGATTCGCTTAAAAAGCGTACCCGCCTATGGTGGAACAAGGTGTCATTAGAAAATTATCTTCAGAAAAATATTATTCCACGCGGGTTGAGAATACAAGTTTTCCCCACTACAGAAATTACGGATTCCCTTTTCATAGAAAGATGGGAGGAAGCACTAACCAAATGCTCAAGTACACTGATTGAGTTATTAATTGGGTTGGATAAAAAATCTATTGAAGCAGTGGAGAAAGAGATTGATAACTATAAAACACAAATTGAAGAAAAACTTACCACTGATGAACATTCTAAATTTGATAAAGAAATAGATCTTGAGATTAATAAGTGTGAGAAAGAGGTACAAGAGAGAAAGATTAAAAAATATCAGCGAGATCAATTAGACTACCGTAACCACAAGGTCTATAGGTGGTACAATAATAATCAGAGAAACAAGAATAAAACTGGACGAAATTCACGATCTTCATCGATAACATCAAGTATCTCTGAAGAAACATGTGGCGAGCATTTTTTAGCCAGGCGGCAAGGGAGGGGAGAAGTCTCGGAACATGGCCCCCTACTCGATGCCACAGCCTCAGGAAGTTCCGGAAGGGTACTAAGGAACCAGAAAAAGTGGGGATACAAACCCAAGACAAACTAAAGGTAATCAATTTGTCAAATATAAAACTTACAACAAATCAAATTAATGTCTTGGAAAAAGGGCTAACATTTGCCCCTACAGCCAAATGTGACCACTTTACGCTTGTAAAAGACCTAGAATTATTTGCTAGGAAGCTGAGATTTAAGAAATTTTTCTCCTCTAATGATGATAAACATTTCTCCACGTTTAGGGAACAGCAAGCCCTCTCTGATTTGGAAAGTCTACTTGATGAACAACAAGAGCCTGATGACCACACTCGAGCACGTTTTCCTACATATCTGCACAGCCGATCACAAGTGTTTCCCCCCCATGGACTGAGTCCAAATGTGGACATCTTTGTTGAGCTGGTAAGAAAAGATCTATCCTCTATTCCTGAAAAAGTAATAAACTATAACTTGACATTTAAGGAAAGAGAAGCTATTAAAGAATTAAAAAATATGAAGAATATAGTAATAAAACCAGCAGATAAAGGGGGTAACCTTGTGATTTGGCCTGCAGATATGTATGAGCGTGAAGCTCTACGCCAGCTGAGATCATCAGTGTGTTATAAGAAATTGGATAGTAATCCTACTACATCATATAAAAAGATACTAGATGAGATTATTGAAACAGGCTTTGATAGGGGAATCATCTCAGCTAAAATGAGGGATGGGCTCATGACGGAATCTCCAAGAACTCCAACCTTCTATATAACACCAAAAGTCCATAAAGATAAAAATAATCCCCCAGGACGCCCAATAATATCTGGGATTGGGGGCTTAAATGAGAAAATATGCAGATTTGTTGATTTTTATCTCCAGGAATGCGTCGGAACCCTGCCTTCACATATTAGAGACACTACAGACATACTCAAGCGCCTCGACAGTATTCAGCTAGAACCAGATATGATTCTGGTCACATGCGATGTAGAGGCGCTATATACATCTATTGCGCATGACCATGGGACCACTGCATGTAGGACCTTTCTGCGGATGACTAATATGGACAGAGAACTAATTCAATTCGTTATGGAGTTATTGGACTTTGTTCTAACTCATAACTACTTCGTTTTTAAGGACCGCTATTACCTACAGCTCCAGGGAGTGGCAATGGGGGCGACTTGTGCGCCCTCATATGCCAACCTCTTCCTGGGGTTGTGGGAGCGGGATGTTGTCCAGTCCGTAGAGGGGTTTGATGCAGTGGTCTCATGGTACAGGTACATCGATGATGTCCTATTTGTATGGCAGGGGTCTGAGGCATCCCTGGAGACATTCCTGCAAAATTTGAATAAAAATGATCTAAATATTAAATTAACATCAAAATATGACTATTGGAAGGTGGAGTTCCTGGACGTTCTGATCATGAGAAATGAAGACGGTCATTTGAGCACGGATGTGTTTAAAAAATCTACGGCTACAAATACACTTTTGCATGCGTCCTCTTCCCACCACCCCCAGACCATTAAAGCAGTACCAACAGGGCAATTTCTGCGTATGCGGAGAATCTGCTCCAGTGCGGGAAAGTTTGAAAATCAAGCTAGACTCCTGAGTGACAACCTAGCTGAGAGAGGCTATAAACCAAAAAATATAAGATCAGGATACATTAGAGCAGCCAAAAGTAATCGTGAGTCTCTTTTAACAACCAAAAACAGAAATAATAGTAGAGACCTACAACCTGTGAGATTTATCACAGCATTTAACAATAGATGGCATGAAATTAAAACCATTTTTCAGAGACATTGGCAGATATTGCTGGCAGACAAAGATCTAGCCAGACATCTGACTTCATATCCATCAATGACTTGGCGCAGATCCAAAAATCTCAAAGATCTACTAACCCGTAGCCACTATGTCCCTTTGAATAATAATCCATTCAGTCAAAAAGGACCCAAATGGGGCTGTTACAAATGCGGGACTTGCTCCGCATGTAAATATGTGCAGAGATGTACAACATTTGAGAACAGTGGGGGAACAAAAAACTACTCCATTACATTCAATATCACGTGTAAGACTGAAATGGTGATATATCATGCTAGCTGCTCATGCAACATGATATATATTGGTATGACCACCAGACAGCTAAGAGTGAGAACTCTGGAGCACATCCGCGATATCATCAACGCTAAGGGATGTAAAGATATCAGTGAGCTAAAAACAATACCAAAACACTTTTTCCTTTACCATAAGTGCAACCCCACTAGCCTCAAAGTAAAAGGTATCGATCATGTCAGCCTGGGAGCCAGAGGGGGAAACTACAAAAATGAACTTTTAAAAAAAGAAACAAAATGGATTGTAGTACTTGACACCATGGCCCCAAGAGGGCTAAACGAATCCTTGAGCTTCAGGTCCTTTTTGCATGTGTAGCGCGAATTTTAACACACTTTATTTCATTATATAAGTTTTTAATATAATCTCCTGTTCTTTTTCTATGCCTCTGTCTCTAGCATATAGCAATATCACACGCTACAGAAAACATCCACTCTGTTGAATTCTATGGACCCTCTCTCTCTTTGATGATAAAAAAGTCCAATGCTATAATGTTAGCCATATGGATGAATAGAACTGAATATTGAAAAGCTGGAAAATACTTGGACTGCAGATGGACGTAGTGATTCAACACTAAGTACAATGTGTATGCTTGCATATATACAATAAGATATGGGAGACACTATGTCAGTGTTATTATATAATTGTATGCTGGTAACACATTATGATTATTCATGTATTTATATGTGAATGTTTTCAGATATATGCTCAAGTTTGAGTTTTAAGACTAATTAATATAACTTTCTTACATGATTGAGTTTGGCTGCCGCCTGACGCTGGGGGACGCAGTGTCTGTGTGCGCTGTGCAGTTCCTGCGCGTGACTCGCCGACAGAGTGGGTTGGCATGGAGACCGGAATACACATCCGGTCTCCATGCCCGCTCCGTGTCGCGTGGCCGCTGACTGCAGAGTTGCGGTCACGTGGCGCGTGACGTGCTCGATAGGCGACTGGCGCCCAGGATGCGCATCACACAGGCGTATGCGTCCATACACCCGACCGGAGACGTGCACCTGAACTCAATCATGGACCCTTTATAAAGGGTATATGCTATAGACTGCACATACCTCCTGATGAAACCGGCAGTGCGGTGAAACGCGCGTCGAGGTTGGAGTAGGTGCAAGCTACGGTGCTGCTGTGGACGCATATTGGGTACAAAATGACAACAGGTATGTGGACTGAACTATGGGGCTAAGCAGATAGATGGAGGCAACGCTATGGTCACATGCCTGCTACCTTAAACTACTATGACATGCTAATTATAGTGTCCTCTAATCAGTCTACATAGCGTCTGGTAATATACCCATACTTTACATGGGATGTTCGTATTTTCACAATAGTATAAAATTTACAACACTGGTATTTTATACTATGCAACTGTAGACTATATCCCCTTTGGTCCATTCCTGTCAATATATGATTTATCCATTTATACTGGCCGTTAAGATACGGGCAGATGCAGCTACTGTAATATTGTGCCACTCCTTATAAGTGCGGCTTGACATCCCTCCCTATATTCCAAAAATGTTATCCTATATATGATGAAATTTTTATATGAATTTTGCACGAGCACTTTGTATAAATAAAATTTGATTTGATAAATATAAAGTACGATTCCTGGATTCTTTATAGGTTGCTATTATTGTATTGGAATCTATTTCAGAACTATGAGAGGCCTTATATAGGTTATTTGTTATTTCTTAATTTGTTTGTAGTCTTTCATTTGTGAACCGAACCCCACCCATACCTATTTCCGGTCCACATCATACATATATAGCCTGGGTCTCAGCTTCCCATACACGGTAAGTTGTTTAACTGCATGAGAGGACACACATTAGCTAGGGACCCCAATATAAGAGAATACCGTGACAAGGTTTTGGGGCTCTGTTGCATTGATCAATTCAATAGCTAAATTTCTCTTTCTTCATATGTTCATGGTAGTTATGCAGATTCCATTGTCATATTTTAATTTTCACATATAGCTATTGTATTTTTCAGGGCAGTATTCACACAGCAGTTTCTGTTTTACATGTATCCCCCTTATATAGTCACTGGTGTGCATACCTTCTCTCTATATAGGGGGGGCGCACCGACATCACTAGGGGGCGCACATACATCACTAGGGGGATGCACAGACATCCCTAGGGGGCACAGACATCCCTAGGGGGGCACGGACATCACTAGGGTGGCACGGACAGCAATTGCAGAGCACAGCCATCACTAGGGGGGAAAACATCACTGGGGGTGGTACACAGCATTAGAGGGAACACAACACTGGAGGGTGCTGCACACAGCACTGTGGGAGGCTGCACACAGCACTGTGGGGGGCTGCACACAGCACTGTGCGGGGCTGCAGACAGCACTATGGGGGGCTGCACACAGCACTGTGGGGGGCTGCACACAGCACTGTGGGAGGCTGCACACAGCACTGTGGGGGGCTGCACACAGCACTGTGCGGGGCTGCACACTGCCTTGTGGGGAGGCTGCACACAGCACTGTGGGGGGGCTGCACACAGCACTGTAGGGGGGCTGCACACAGCACTGTAGAGGGGCTGCACACAGCACTGTGGGGTGGCTGCACACAGCACTGTGGGGGGGGTGCACACAGCACTGTGGGGGTGGCTGCACACAGCACTGTGGGGGGGATGCACACTGCACTGATGGGGGGGCTGCACACAGCACTGTGGGGGGACTGCACACAGCACTGTGGGGGGGCTGCACACAGCACTGTGGGGGGGGGCTGCACACAGCACTGTGGGGGGGGGCTGCACACAGCACTGTGGGGGGGCTAGATAGCACTGTGGGGGGGCTGCACACAGCACTGTGGGGGGGGGCTGCACACAGCACTGTGGGGTGGCTGCACACAGCAATGTGGGGGGGGTGCACACAGCACTGTGGGGGTGGCTGCACACAGCACTGTGGGGGGGATTCACACTGCACTGATGGGGGGGCTGTGTAAGGGGTAGTCGGACCCCTGGTAGTGAAGGAGCTGTTTTTCCCCCCCTGAAGACGCCACAGTAGTATGGTGGCAAATTGTAAATGTTAATGGTAAAATGTTACCTGTCATAAACTGTTTCCCCACTAGGTGCCAGTGTAGAGCAGTGGTTCCCCTGGTAACAGTGGCAGGGAATGAAGGGGCAGGGCAGCCTAGGTGGGGAAGGAAGGGCTCTGAATGCAGAGTCCAGTGTGCAGTGAGATGTGACTGGAGAAAGAAGTCTGAGGTGACGGGGCAGAGTGTGGAAGTGGTGCAGTGGCAGAAGAAGTGGAAGAGTCAAGACTAGTCCCAGAGCCAGTAGTGTGTACTACAGTGCAGTGCAGCTATCAGGGGGATAACAAGTGGCCCCTGCAGGCGAAGGGTAGTGCCCTGACAAAGACGTGAAGGTAAATGGAAACGCCCGTAGAAAACAAGTGAAGTAGTTCCCCCGCAAAGAAGTGGAGAGGTGAGAACTTATCCAGAGCCGGTAGTCTGTGCTAGATCTGCCCTATAGTAAATCCGGGTTCAGTGTGCAGCTACTAGGGGGTTAACGCATGTCCCCTGCAGGCTAGGGAAAGTTACCGGGGAAAGAGGAAACCGTCAGCAAGAAGTGTAAGCTGTAATCCGAAGTGACTTGATGCTGAAAGGTGTAAATAAGAGCGGAAGTTGTGATCAATAAAATGTTTCTTAGTTCATCAACTGCCTGTCTGTGGCTCTTTACTGGGAGTGGTGAAGAGGCCTGTGAGCCGAGAGAAAAAGGTGTTACCGAGAAGCAAATTGCCCACATGGAAGCGTCCCTGCCACCTACACTCTGCCCCACAAACAACACCTCTGTTTTAACAGTGACGGCCGGGCCGGGGGTCAGCCTGCCGCCCCCTGGGCGAGAGACCGCGACTACACCCCCTGAGGCGCCCCCTGCCCCCGTTACAGCTGCACACAGCACTGTGGGGGGGGGGGTGCACACAGCACTGTGGGGGGGTGCACACAGCACTGTGGGGGGGGGCTGCACACAGCACTGTGGGGGTGGCTGCACACAGCACTGTAGGGGGGGATGCACACAGCACTGTAGGGGGGGATGCACACTGCACTGATGGGGGGGCTGCACACAGCACTGTGGGGGGGCTGCACACAGCACTGTGGGGGGGCTGCACACAGCACTGTGGGGGGGGCTGCACACAGCACTGTGGGGGGGGCTAGATAGCACTGTGGGGGGGCTAGACAGCACTGGAGAGCGGGCACACAACACCGGAGGGCGGACTCCAGGCACACAGCAAGTCCTGATCACATTTATAAGTGTAAGCACCCGAGCACTGCTGCCCCGGGAAATCTGGGGACATCACAAAAACTCATCGCAGGCCCGAGGTTCCAACTCCTGTGCTAAAGCAAGGGAAGGGCGCCCCCCACCACCCACGGCGATGTTCAGCTCACCGAACTCCTACCTTTCCCCATAGGATGCCGCATCCTCACCACCTCCGCATTGCCCGCAGCAGCACTGTGATGAGGTGCAGAGTGATGACCTCATCACAGGGCTGTGTGATGACGTGCCGCCTCCCTGCTCCACTGCCTCGCTTCCGGCCACATGGCTAATTTGCATCTGATGCCTTAGAAGGGCTTCGCTTGCAATTTAGCCATGTGTGCAGTGGCTGAAACGACACGGCCGGGCCCCTCTGCTGCGGCTGTGACTGGGGCTCGGTGAAGAGGGGAGGCCTGGCCTGCCCGGGGCTTAACAAAGCTAAGTAATTACCCCGGGCCTGTCCGGGCCCTCTCTCTTCACCGGGCCCGGTACACCAGGCACAGTAGTAATGCCCTGATGGCGGCCCTGTTGTGCAGGCCTGGACTCATGCAGTGCAAGGATCTTTGGTGAGTCACATGTGATGTCACCACAGGTCATTCTGCAACCGCGGAAACTGCACAGATCGTACAGAATTTATAAAATCACTGCAGCTTATGATGGAAAGGTTGGGGGCCCATCAGAGCATGGGGGCCCAGTCTGCTGGCAATGAGAAACACCTGTGCCCAGCCCACAGTAACAAGTCCGTGGTACCCCACAAATATAAACCATTGGGGCCCACTGGGAATCCAGGGCCCACCAGAGGATTCCCCGGTGCACTGGTGGACCAGTCCTACCCTGTAGAGGGGGCAGTATTATAGTAATTATATTCTTGTACATAGTAGCAGTATTATAGTAATTATATTCTTGTACATAGGGGCAGTATTATACTATTATATATTCTTGTACATAGGAGCAGTATTATACTATTATATATTCTTGTACATAGGAGCAGTATTATAGTAGTTATATTCTTATTCATTGTGAGCAGTATTATAGTAGTAATATTCTTGTACATAGGAGCAGTATTATAGTAGTTATATTATTGTACATATGGTCAGTATTATAGTAGTTATATTCTTGTACATAGGGGGCAGTATTATAGTAGTTATATTCTTGTACATAGGAGCAGTATTATAGTAGTTATATTCTTGTACATAGGGACAGTATTATAGTAGTTATATTCTTGTACATAGGAGCAGTATTATAGTAGTTATATTCTTGAACATAGGGACAGTATTATAGTAGTTATATTCTTGTACATAGGGACAGTATTATAGTAGTTATATTCTTGTACATAGGAGCAGTATTATAGTAGTTATATTCTTGTACATATGAGCAGTATTATAGTAGTTATATTCTTGTACATATGAGCAGTATTATAGTAGTTGCATTCTTGTACATATGAGCAGTATTATAGTAGTTATATTCTTGTACATATGAGCAGTATTATAGTAGTTATATTCTTGTACATATGAGCAGTATTATAGTAGTTACATTCTTGAACATATGAGCAGTATTATAGTAGTTATATTCTTGTACATATGAGCAGTATTATAGTAGTTATATTCTTGTACATAGGGACAGTATTATAGTAGTTATATTCTTGTACACAGGAGCAGTATTATAGTAGTTATATTCTTGTACATAGGAGCAGTATTATAGCAGTTATATTCTTGTACATAGGAGCAGTATTATAGTAGTTATATTCTTGTACATAGGAGCAGTATTATAGTAGTTATATTCTTGTACATAGGAGCAGTATTATAGTAGTTATATTTTTGTACATATGAGCAGTATTATAGTAGTTATATTCTTGTACATATGAGCAGTATTATAGTAGTTATATTCTTGTACATAGGGACAGTATTATAGTAGTTATATTCTTGTACATATGAGCAGTATTATAGTAGTTATATTCTTGTACATATGAGCAGTATCATAGTAGTTATATTATTGTACATAGGAGCAGTATTATAGTAGCTATGTTCTTGTACATATGAGCAGTATTATAGTAGTTATATTCTTGTACATATGAGCAGTATTATAGTAGTTATATTCTTGTACATATGAGCAGTATTATAGTAGTTATATTCTTGTACATATGAGCAGTATTATAGTAGTTATATTCTTGTACATAGGAGCAGTATTATAGTAGTTATATTCTTGTACATAGGAGCAGTATTATAGTAGTTATATTCGTGTACATAGGAGCAGTATTATAGTAGTTATATTCTTGTACATAGGCAGCAGTATTATAGTAGTTATATTCTTGTACATAGGAGCAGTATTATATGAGTTAGAATCTTGAACATAGGGACAGTATTATAGTAGTTATATTCTTGTACATATGAGCAGTATTATAGTAGTTATATTCTTGTACATATGAGCAGTATTATAGTAGTTATATTCTTGTACATATGAGCAGTATTATAGTAGTTATATTCTTGTACATATGAGCAGTATTATAGTAGTTATATTCTTCTACATAGGAGCAGTATTATAGTAGTTATATTCTTGTACATAGGAGCAGTATTATAGTAGTTATATTCGTGTACATAGGAGCAGTATTATAGTAGTTATTCTTGTACATAGGCAGCAGTATTATAGTAGTTATATTCTTGTACATAGGAGCAGTATTATATGAGTTAGAATCTTGAACATAGAGACAGTATTATAGTAGTTATATTCTTGTACATATGAGCAGTATTATAGTAGTTATATTCTTGTACATATGAGCAGTATTATAGTAGTTATATTCTTGTACATATGAGCAGTATTATAGTAGTCATATTTTTGTACATAGGGAGCAGTATTATAGTAGTTATATTCGTGTACATATGAGCAGTATTATAGAAGTTATATTCTTGTACATATGAGCAGTATTATAGTAGTTATATTCTTGTACATATGAGCAGTATTATAGTATTTATATTCTTGTACATATGAGCAGTATTATAGTAGTTATATTCTTGTACATAGGGACAGTATTATACTAGTTATATTCTTGTACACAGGAGCAGTATTATAGTAGTTATATTCTTGTACATATGAGCAGTATTATAGTAGTTATATTCTTGTACATATGAGCAGTATTATAGTAGTTATATTCTTGTACATAGGGAGCAGTATTATAGTAGTTATATTCGTGTACATATGAGCAGTATTATAGTAGTTATATTCTTTTACATATGAGCAGTATTATAGTAGTTATATTCTTGTACATAGGAACAGTATTATAGTAGTTATATTCTTGTACACAGGAGCAGTATTATAGTAGTTATATTCTTGTACATAGGGGCAGTATTATAGTAGTTATATTCTTGTACATTGGAGCAGTATTATAGTAGTTATATTCGTGTACATAGGAGCAGTATTATAGTAGTTATATTCTTGTACATAGGAGCAGTATTATAGTAGTTATATTCGTGTACATAGGAGCAGTATTATAGTAGGTATATTCTTGTACATAGGGACAGTATTATACTAGTTATATTTTTGTACACAGGAGCAGTATTATAGTAGTTATATTCTTGTACATATGAGCAGTATTATAGTAGTTATATTCTTGTACATAGGGACAGTATTATAGTAGTTATATTCTTGTACACAGGAGCAGTATTATAGTAGTTATATTCCTGTACATATGGGCAGTATTATAGTAGTTATATTCGTGTACATATGAGCAGTATTATAGTAGTTATATTCTTGTACATATGAGCAGTATTATAGTAGTTATATTCTTGTACATATGAGCAGTATTATAGTAGTTATATTCTTGTACATATGAGCAGTATTATAGTAGTTATATTCTTGTACATAGGGAGCAGTATTATAGTAGTTATATTCGTGTACATATGAGCAGTATTATAGTAGTTATATTCTTGTACATATGAGCAGTATTATAGTAGTTATATTCTTGTACATAGGGACAGTATTATAGTAGTTATATTCTTGTACATATGAGCAGTATTATAGTAGTTATATTCTTGTACATATGAGCAGTATTATACTAGTTATATTCTTGTACACAGGAGCAGGATTATAGTAGTTGTTTTCGTGTACATAGGAGCAGTATTATAGTAGTTATATTCTTGTACATAGGAACAGTATTATAGTAGTTATATTCTTGTACACAGGAGCAGTATTATAGTAGTTATATTCTTGTACATAGGGGCAGTATTATAGTAGTTATATTCTTGTACATAGGAGCAGTATTATAGTAGTTATATTCGTGTACATAGGAGCAGTATTATAGTAGTTATATTCTTGTACATAGGGGCAGTATTATAATAGTTATATTCTTGTACATAGTAATACTGCTCATATGAGCAGTATTATAGTAGTTATATTCTTGTACACAGGAGCAGTATTATAGTAGTTATATTCGTGTTGTGAGGTAGCGGCGTTGCTTGGGCAAAAACGTGAGGCAGTGAGGCAGCAGTGTGTTCACACCAACAGTCTATTTATTGTTGCAGCATAAATAGATCCAATTTCCCACAGTCAAAGTCTCTTCCGGATCACAGCCGGTGCATATAGACAAATTCTTTGCATCAAAAAGTCTTGTTACCTTAGGACCCCGTTAACCGCAGGGATTTGTGTAAGGTTCTCCTAGGCTCACACTCTTGGCCTGTGTTCACTCCACACAGAGCCAGCCCAGCTCACACAGCATGTGTTAGCTTCACCAAGCCTGGCTCTCAACTGAGACACACCCTGCTGTGCTCTGCATGATTTAAATGAAAATGCCGGACATGAAAATTGCTACAAAACCTGGACTGGGAGGAGGGATCTGTCTCCCTGTTACCCTTTGTGCTATACTCTCAGTAATAGCTATAGCAAACTCAGAGGGTTTCCAGACACATTCTGGGGGACACATAGCGGTCTTCAAATATTACCCCTGTCACTGCCTCACATATCCCCCCCCTCAGTTCAAACGGGCGGGGTTGAACTTTTGCCAACATACAGGGACCTCTGGACAGGGTATCCGCATTGCCCTGTAACCTACCAGCCCGGTGTTCCACAGAAAAGTGAAAGTTCTGCAAGGAGAGAAACCACCTGGTGACTCTAGCATTTCTCTCCTTAGCATTCCTCATCCAGACCAAAGGGGAGTGGTCTGTCACCAGGCGAAAGTGTCGCCCCAGCAGGTAGTAGCGGAGGGATTCCAGAGCCCATTTTATGGCCAGGCACTCCTTCTCCACTATGCTATAGTTCTTCTCTGCCGGGGTGAGTTTTCTACTCAAATAGGTGACCGGGTGCTCTTCTCCATCTACCTCCTGGGACAGAACTGCACCCAGACCCACCTCAGAGGCATCTGCCTGTACTATAAACTCATTTTGAAAGTCAGGATTGACAAGCACAGGCTGACCACATATGACTACCTTTAGCACCTGAAAGGCTTCCTCTGCTTGTGTATTCCAGTGGACCATGACCGACTTCTTCCCTTTTAAAAGATCGGACAAAGGCGCCGACCTTCCAGCAAAATTGGGTATGAATCGTCGGTAATACCCCATTATACCCAGAAAGGATCTTACCTGTTTTGTGTTAAGGGGACGAGGCCAGTTTTGAATGGCTTCGATTTTGTTTACTTGTGGCTTGATAACCCCTTGGCCTATCACATACCCCAAGTAACGGGCTTCTTTGAGACAATAGCACATTTGCTTGGATTCGCCGTCAGACCAGCAGCTCTGAGCGAATCCACTACCGCTTGTACCTGAGATAAGTGGGTGCTCCAGTCACTGCTATAGATGATGATGTCATCCAAATATGCGGAGCCATATAGTTGATGGGGTTCTAACACTATGTCCATTAATCTCTGAAACGTGGCCGGAGCCCCATGTAAACCAAATGGCAAGACGACATAGTGATAGAGCCCCCCTGGCGTGACAAAAGCGGTTTTTACTTTTGCCGTCTCTGTCAGCGGCACCTGCCAGTAACCTTTAGTGAGATCGAGAGTCGTGAAGTACTGGGCCCGTCCCAGTCTCTCTATCAGCTCGTCGACCCTGGGCATGGGATACATATCAAATTTCGAAACCTCATTTAACTTTCGGAAGTCATTACAGAATCTTAAAGAACCGTCTGGTTTCGGGATCAGCACAATGGGACTGGCCCATTCGCTCGTGGATTTTTCAATAACCCCTAGTTGGAGCATCTTTTTTACCTCCTCCGCAATGGCTTGCCTACGAGCCTCTGGTACCCGGTATGGCCTCAGGCGTACCCTTACTTGAGGCTCGGTGACAATATCATGGTGGATTACGGTTGTTCGGCCTGGTAGGCTTGAGAACACATCCGTATTCCGCTGCACTAACCTCCGAGTCTCCCGTCTCTGCTGTTTTGAGAGAGAATCCCCTATCCTCACTCCCAATTCATCATCAGGGGACTCCTCCTTTGTTGTTGTCAAGGCACCTGAAAAGGTTAGGTCCAACGTTACGTCAGCCACCATACATTCCCTGTCTTTCCATGCCTTCAGCAGGTTTACATGGTAGATTTGCTCTGGTTTTCTTCTACCTGGCTGATACACCTTATAGTTTACTTCCCCCACTTTCTCCCGGATCTCATAGGGACCTTGCCATTTGGCTAAGAACTTACTTTCTGCAGTAGGTATCAGGACTAAGACACGATCTCCCGGTTTGAAAGACCTGATGGAGGCCTTTCTATTATACTGAGTACTTTGGGCTGCCTGAGCATCCAGCAAATGCTCTTTAACAATGGGCATTATTGCCGTGATACGATCCTGCATACCCATAACGTATTCCACTGTGCTTTTGTGAGGGGTGGGCTCCTGTTCCCAAGTTTCCTTAACTATATCCAGCAGTTCCCGCGGATGTCTGCCATACAGTAACTCAAATGGCGAGAACCCGGTGGAAGATTGTGGGACCTCGCGGATAGCGAACATTAAATAGGGCAATAACATGTCCCAATCTTTCCCCTCTTTGGAGACCACCTTTTTCAACATAGCCTTCAGAGTTTTATTAAAACGTTCCACTAGACCATCAGTCTGGGGATGGTACACTGACGTGCGTAGCTGCTTGATCTGGAGGAGTTTGCACAGTTCCTTTGTAATTTTAGACATAAAGGGAGTGCCCTGATCGGTCAGGATTTCTTTGGGTAACCCCACGCGACAGAACATAGCAAACAACTCCCGAGCAATAAGCCTCGCCGAGGTGTGACGTAGTGGAATGGCCTCCGGATAACGTGTCGCGTAATCCATCACTACCAGGATGTGCTGGTGACCACGGGCTGATTTTACAATGGGTCCGATCAGATCCATAGCAATCCGCTCAAAAGGCACCTCTATAATGGGTAAAGGTATCAGAGGACTACGGAAACGGTGCGTTGGTGCGGTCAACTGACAAACTGGGCAGGACTCACAGAACCTCTTAATTTCTGCGCCGACCCCTGGCCAGTAAAACCGCTGAAACATGCGTTCCCGCTTTTTCTCTTCACCTAGGTGCCCACTCATTAGGTGGTTATGAGCCAATTCCAAGGTCTGACGGCGGTACGGCTGAGGGACCACCAACTGTTCCACTGTTTCCCCCCGGATTGTATCAACCCGATAGAGCAACTCTCGCTTTAGAGCCATGTAGGGAGTTTCCAGCCTGGCACCAGGCCGCTGGGGTACCCCATCAATTACCTGTACATTTCCACGTCCAGGAGCCAAAGTGGGGTCCCGGAGCTGCGCGGTTCCGAAATTATCTGGAGACACGTTCAACTCCGGGATTGCCTCGGGTGGCTCAACCTCTCCTGCCATTACTTCTAGGGGAAACCTGGCAGGGTTACACTCTGTCCCTATACTGGTGACCCCTACGGCAGGTATCCCTGAGTCGGGATCGTCCGGCTCAGGGCCTGGTTCAATCATACACCTCGGAGGGCTAGGTCGCCTCCCACATAATGTCCAGAACAGGGGCAAGTCTCTTCCCAAAATAACAGCATATGGAAGTCTTTTCATCACCCCCACTTCATGTTGAACCTCTCCACACGAGGTAGCAATGGTGACCCTTTCCATAGGGTATTCACGTAGGTCTCCATGAATACAAAGTACCCCTACTTTATGTCCCGTAGGGTTTTCCCCGGAGACCAAGGAGGCATGTACAAGAGTCACTACACTTCCTGAGTCCAACAAAGCCTCTGCTGTATAGCCGTTAACACGTACTTTGCAGAGATGGGGCTCCTCCCCCATAGTAACAGTGCTTACGGTACAAACAGTATGGGCATACATTGATACCCGGCGAGCGTACCGGCAGTCCATGGGTTCTGATGTGAGTGGGCACTGTCCATCACATGCCCGAGCTGATGGCACCGCCAGCACATAACAGCAGAGGTGTCCCTGTTTCGGGTGTCTGACTTTGGGGAACCGGGACTCCGGCTGACCTTAGTCTGGGGTTTACTCTCTGCCAGGGCTGAAGACGGGGCAGCACCCGAGGAGAGACGGGAGTCTTTTACTAACTGTGAAGGGGGCGTATCCCTACGGAGTGCCCGCCGTGAAGCAGAGTCCCGGACCAACTCCTGGGTAGCTGTGTAGCGTTCCACCAAATTCACTAGCTAGTCTAGGGTACCGGGATCCCCCTGTCCCACCCACCGTTGAATGGGGGCTGGCAAAGTCCGCACAAACCGTTCAATCACCACCCGCTCAATCATCTGTCCGGGGTTCAAGGTCTCCGGCTGCAGCCATTTTTTTACAAGGTCCAGTAAGACATGGGCCTGTGAGCGTGCAGGTTTTCCCTCCTCAAAGGACCACTGATTCACTCGTTGGGCCCGGAGATAAGTGTTAACCCCCATTCGTGCAAGGATCTCACCTTTCAGTGTGCCATAGTCCTTGGCATCCTCCGTGCTGAGATCCAGGTAGGCTTTTTGGGGTTCACCTACCAAGAACAGGGCCACGACATCAGTCCAACGGTCGGTAGACAATTTCTCTCGCTCAGCGGCCCTCTCAAACACGGAGAGAAAGGCTTCTGGGTCGTCCTCTGCACTCATCTTCGTAAGTGCTGCCCTTACTATGTCCTGGGCCGCAGGAAGGACTGGATGACCTGGAGTTACCGCTGGGAGCGCTTCTTGCAGAGCAGAAAGCTGCTTAATCAACAAGCTGTTTGTCTCCTGTTGCTGAACTAACGCCCGCTGGTGCTGAGCATTAGCCTGTTGCTGTTGTGCACTGGTTTGTGCAAAAACCTGCTGTAGTTGAGCAGTAGACTAGGCCAGCTGCTTTACAAGATCCTCCATAGTGGCTGCTGAGGTAAATTGTAACTTTGCAGGCTTGATCATAAACATGTGAAAACTGGGTTGTTGCCCCTAGCAACCAGGCTCCAACGCCTGTAAGCTTCGTGGACCCGCCGATCCACCCCAAACAGTCAGTAAAAAAAAATAATTTTTTTTTTCTTTTTTTTTCCCGGGTAAGTACCTCTTAGGCCATTGCCCTTAGTAACCAGGCTGCCATGCCCGCATTCTCCACCATAATGTGAGGTAGCGGCATTGCTTGGGCAAAAACGTGAGGCAGTGAGGCAGCAGCGTGTTCACACCAACAGTCTATTTATTGTTGTAGCATAAATAGATCCAATTTCCCACAGTCAAAGTCTCTTCCGGATCACAGCCGGTGCATATAGATAAATTCTTTGCATCAAAAAGTCTTGTTACCTTAGGACCCCGTTAACCGCAGGGATCTGTGTAAGGTTCTCCTAGGCTCACACTCTTGGCCTGTGTTCACTCCACACAGAGCCAGCCCAGCTCACACAGCATGTGTTAGCTTCACCAAGCCTGGCTCTCAACTGAGACACACCCTGCTGTGCTCTGCATGATTTAAACGAAAATCCCGGACATGAGGATTGCTACAAAACCTGGACTGGGAGGAGGGATCTGTCTCCCTGTTACCCTTTGTGCTATACTCTCAGTAATAGCTATAGCAAACTCAGAGGGTTTCCAGACACATTCTGGTGGACACATAGCGGTCTTCAAATATTACCCCTGTCACTGCCTCACAGTGTACATTGGAGCAGTATTATAGTAGTTATATTCTTGTACATAGGAGCAGTATTATAGTAGTTATATTCTTGTACATAGGGGCAGTATTATAGTAGTTATATTCTTGTGCACAGGAGCAGTATTATAGTAGTTCTATTCGTGTACATAGAGGCAGTATTATAGTAGTTATATTCTTGTACATAGGGGCAGTATTATAGTAGTTATATTCTTGTACATATGAGCAGTATTATAGTAGTTATATTGTTGTACATAGGCAGCAGTATTATAGTAGTTATATTCTTGTACATAGGGACAGTATTATAGTAGTTATATTCTTGTACATATGAGCAGTATTATAGTAGTTATATTCTTGTACATATGAGCAGTATTATAGTAGTTATATTCTTGTACATATGAGCAGAATTATAGTAGTTATATTCTTGTACATATGAGCAGTATTATAGTAGTTATATTCTTGTACACAGGAGCAGTATTATAGTAGTTATATTCTTGTACATAGGAACAGTACTATAGTAGTTATATTATTGTACATAGGTGCAGTATTATAGTAGTTGTATTCTTGTACATAGGGGCAGTATTATAGTAGTTATATTCTTGTACATAGGGGCAGTATTATAGTAGTTATATTCTTGTACATAGGGGCAGTATTATAGTAGTTATATTCTTGTACATAGGAACAGTATTATAGTAGTTATATTCTTGTACATAGGGGCAATATTATAGTAGTTATATTCTTGTGCACAGGAGCAGTATTATAGTAGTTCTATTCGTGTACATAGAGGCAGTATTATAGTAGTTATATTCTTGTACATAGGGGCAGTATTATAGTAGTTATATTCTTGAACATAGGGTCAATTTTAATTGGAAAAAACAAACATAAATACAAGTATAATAAACAAAAACTTCCATAAATACAAAACACAAATCACTGAGGTTACATAGACACCAGCACTAAATAATCAGATCATACACACAAATAAAGTAGAGTCCACACCTGTGGTGGGAAATGAGTGTCAAAGAAACCCTGCAATCACCATACAATATATAGAAGGAGCAGAGTGACAGCCATCATCAGGAGTCAGGGACGTTCGGTCCACCACCGGTGTCCATGTCAGACTCTACCTGAGGGTCTACAGACAGGGGCTTCCGCTTTGGCGGGGGATGGTCCTCTACGTCCCTGTCACACTCGTCCTCAAGTTTCCCCAACTCTTCCTCATAATCATTATCATTTGATTCAGATAAAGCCCCATACTTGTTGGACACGACCATCACACCTGCAGAGCTCTGGACCTTCTTACTAGCTCTGTCATATTCTGCCTCAGGTTTACGGGAGGACGTGTTCTTTTTCTTCCGTTCATTCTGATTAATGCTCCAGTCATCAGATACAGACAGTGATGCTGAAGGGGGGGCTACCTGAGGCTGCTGCACCTGAGGGACGACCTCCATGTTCCCTTCTGCACCCTCCGTACCCTGCTGCTCTGGTGTTACATGAGTAGACTCCCGGGGGACATCTGAGCTGATCAGTACCTCTCCCGACATTGAATCCTCCTCCTAAGCCTCTGCCACTACCTCCCGAGTCTCTGCCGCTACCTCCCGAGTCTCTGCCGCTACCTCCCGAGTCTCTGCCGCTACCTCCTGAGCCTCTGCCACTACCTCCTGAGCCTCTGCCACTACCTCCCGAGTCTCTGCCGCTACCTCCTGAGCCTCTGCCACTACCTCCTGAGCCTCTGCCACTACCTCCTGAGCCTCTGCTGCTACCTCCCGAGTCTCTGCCGCTACCTCCCGAGTCTCTGCCGCTACCATCACATCCTCATCAGGGAAGACTCTACAGATGTTGTGCCAGGGATCTGGACAGTCCCTGTGAGGGTGGCCCATCTTACCACAGAGGTTGCACCTGATGTCCCAGCAGTCTGCAGCGATATGGCCGATTTCCCCACACAGGCTGCACTTCCCCACAGTACAGTCATTGGCCGGATGACCTGTTTTACCACATCTGAAGCACTTTCGGGACTGCCCGGGATAGTAAATGCTGCCCTTCTCCCTCCCAATGAAGAAGGAGTTGGGTAAGGCTGCATGCGCATGCTGCAGTTTTTTCTGCACACAAACTGCAACCAAAACTGCACCTTGTCGCAGAGAGTCGGGAAATGTCCCAAAAAATGCTTGTAATGTAGGTGCGTTTTGTGGTGCGTTTTTGGTGCATTGTTGTCATTGCGTTTTTTTAAAGGAAAAACAAAATATGATAGGAAAGGATAATGGATAGATAGGTAGAATAGATTATATATGAAAAAATAGAAAGAATAGCTAGATGGATAGATAGATAATAAGAACATATAGATTAGATAATAAGAAAGAATACATAGAAAAAAATAATAGAATAGCTTCATAGAGGGATAGCCAGCTTGGTTAGGTTTTTTTTTTTTTCTGGGGTAAAAAAAATAACATGGGGTCCCCCCCATTTTTCATATCCTGCACAGGAACAGCAGCAGCTGCAGGCTGCAACCCTCAGCTCTCTGCTGTGCCTTGGCTGGTTATGAAAAATAGAGGGGATTCCACCCCTTTTTTTAATTATTTGATTTATTAAAAAAAATGACGTGGGATCCCCTCATTTTTCTAATACCAGCCAAGGTGCAGCAGACAACAGGGGGCTGATATTATTAGGGTGGGAAGGACCATCGTTATTTGGCCCTTTCCAGCCTAACAATAGCAGCCCACAGCCGCCCCAGAAGTGGCGGATCCATAAGATGCACCAATTCTGGCGCTAGACCCGACTCTTCTCGTTGCCCTGGTGCGGAGGGAATCAGGGTAATAAGAAGTTTATGGCAGCAGCCCATAGCTGCCACTAAGCCCTAGGTTAGTGATGTCATGCGTCTATGAGACACCCCACATCACTAATCTGTAATTTCCAGCTCTCGTTCAGGGTAACGTGATATATGGAGACAGGATGACAGATCGCAGCCCCTCATTACTGCAAGAGACTGAGCGCCCTGACCGGGAGCACACACCGGGTGCAAACTGCACCCCATACAAGAAAGAGCTCACCCCATGGGATGGATATGTGAAGCCCCGCAGGTGTGGTTGTGTCGGTGCATTACCTTCAGGGACTCCACGTGGTGGGACGGTTCTGGTCACAGGTAGGGAAGCTTCTTGCGATTGTCGTGACACCACTCTCGGAATTGCGGTCAGTGGGGACCGCCACTGCGGGTTAAAGGGTGCCTGGGGCTGATGGTGGGTGCAGTCAGATGTAGTGGCCTCCCGAGAGTGAGGCAAGCCCCAGGGCCCTGTGTAGGTGTGTGGAACCACAAGGTGCAGAATAACTCAACACAAGCAGAATGTCTTTCAGGGGTTTTACTCACTGTTGATGGCAGGGTGAGTAACCCGGGCGTAGCTGGGATGAACCAGGCTGGAACCAGGCGTTCTTCAGGCTGACTTGTGAGGGTGGCTACTGACTCGTCTTCCTTAGCCCTTTTGTTGTTTGTGGTAACCCCGACTTGCAGTCCCTATGGGGGTCACGCAGGGAAGTTGCTGCTCCCCTCGTTTCGGCCCGTTTGCTTGTAGCCTGGACCAGGTCACTCCGGCTGCTTGCCTCCTGTGAGCTATGGGCCCTCACTTTGCTACGTGGCTGTGGACCCTGTGGTGTCGTCTTGGGGGTTTGAAGTGCCCCCTCAGGCTGGTTTGGCAGAAAAAAGCTAGATCTATCTCTGCACTGGGACCTGTTACCCCTTCGGGCCTGGTACCTCCCTGGCAGTCCTCTTACTCTTCACTCCGTTGCTCTCTCTTTAGCCTTGGGTGGATTTCGGGTGGCACTACCAGGTGACCGGTCTCCCCCATCAGTAGTCACTGCGCAGACGCTGTTAGACTGCAACAGCTCCAGGGTCTGCTTCTGCTCTCCCTGAGCTGCACACTAAACCGGCTCACTTGTGGGTTCTCCACTGCTGCTCCTGTCTGAGCTCCACTTCCACACTCCTCTCTCCTCAACTCCCTGCTCCAGACTCCTCACTCCCTCTCTTCCTCTTTCCCCTTTGTGCCTGCCTGCGCCACCTAGCAACCAGGCTCTCTACCACACCCCTTGAGTGGACATGGAGGCCACGCCCCCTCCTGGAAGTCTCAGGAGTCCTCCCAAAGGTATATGTGTGAGACCTGATTACTATGCGCCTGTGTAGTCACACCTCGGTCAGCCTTCTGGATTATCTGTATTGTACTGCCCCCAGCATGGGTGCAGTACTCAGTGGTGCCTGACCAGGTCAGGGGCGCCACAGATACATAGCCCACGAGGAGTGGACGCTTCTCCAGCGAGGTGCCTTCTCTCCCAAGTGATAGGTGTGAAACTAATTAAAAAAAGTTACACTTTGGTGACACAGTATCCTACAACCACCAAATCCTTCTATCAGCACCATAACAAAAGGTGACTGAGCGCCCAGAAAAGTGTCCCTGTGACCAGGATGGTCCCCATGGAGCATTACACTCACTTGAACTAATAGCTGCCCATAACACATTGCCACATATTACCACCACACAGTGCCCGAACAAACTACAATAATGATTATGAATAAAAACCACCATACTAATAATACTAATATTACCATCAGTAGAACCCAGACAAGAGAGTCTTTAAATTTGCCAAATGATAGAGACACTCAGACAAGCCATAATTATAAATGTACAAAACATTTTATTTAAATAATGCTGTAGGTGTATCAATAACATATCACAAAGACATAGAAAAAGGACCAGAGGGAATAAGTGGATCTTGTGGACACTTGTTCTCCTTTATTTCCGGGACACGTGGGGTGTCTCCCCCTCAGCACTTATTCCCTCTGGTCCTTTTTCTATGTCTTTGTGATATGTTATTGATACACCTACAGCATTATTTAAATAAAATGTTTTGTACATTTATAATTATGGCTTGTCTGAGTGTCTCTATCATTTGGCAAATTTAAAGACTCTCTTGTCTGGGTTCTACTGTTATTTTGAGTTGTTGCCAATAATTTTTTTCTTATGGGGCTCTTTTATGTTTATATTTCAGTATTACTGTGTGTCACAAACCACCGGGGGGGTCACTCAGAAATCCCCCGCGCTGGCTACCAGTACGTCACAATCGGGGGGTAACAAGTGGGGGTCACCCCTCCTTTATACCTCCCGACCGACAGACAGAGCACGTGATGCGCTCTCTAGCGCCCCTCTTATAGTCAGGCCAATTATGGAATTGCCCGACAATAAGCAAGGAGGCCGCTATACTACTTATGCCGATTATTGAAGGGTCCCCGGTGAGAGTAGGGTATATATTCCCCCGACCTCCGCGGGCGGAATATATAAAATCTCCCCGAATCTCACTGGCCTCCCCACAATAATCCTTGGCACAAACTCGCTGCCACCAACCGCTTCACGGTAACTATTAGCCGAACACACAGACGTGGGATTCAAGATCGAGATAACAGAGCAGCCCAAGATTAATTATATAATTTAATCAGCCTAAAGCACACTAGAAACTACAATATATACAATAGGGAATCTACAGAATATACATATGTCAGAGTACAGTTACAATCAAAGCATGGGTTACAAACAGGCATACACAGTTCCAGCAGTTACCTTGTTGCGTCTGGCCACAGGGGGGCGCTGTACCCAGGTTTCTAGGATCCTTCCCACAGATGTTTCCTACACGTGCCCCCAGCGAAAAGAACCCTGGAAAATGGCCGAAGTAGGGTTATCAACCTGGGCAGATCCAGGTCCCCTCCTACCTTAGTGACCTCAGAGGGAGCACTGCTCCACCCCTGGCTTGAGTTATGGACAATCCACAACATGGAATATGGGCCATAACTTTGCCTGGGAGCGTCGTAGGCGGACGCCAATGCTCTCATTGTGACAGTTATGAATTTAGCTACAGAACGAGGGGACTCATGACCTGTCTGCCAGTTCCCCATTGGCTGATATCACGCCTGGGGCATTTCCAAATGTCCTGCTCCCATAAAAAGGGTGTGCCGGCATCGTCCGCATGCGGAGACACCATTTTTATGGTTGCCATATTTATCGGAAATATGGCTTGCGAGATATGAACCATTTTTTACTGGAGTCGTTCTGTCTAGCTAGTTCCATAGCCTTGCTAATGAGATACAACTCTTGTTACAGGGTGACGGCAGGGAGTCATCCTGTGTCCATTGTTCCCACACCACCTCATCTCCATATCACAGGACATGGCCATGGAGGTGTAAGTGGAACACTGAGAACAAGAAGGGAGGGGGCACTGCCAGGGAGTGATGAGGGATTATGACTGGAGTCATAATTCATCTTCATATCCCGGGATTTGCCTCACACCTCCCCCCTTTTGAGGGCGCTAGGGGGCAGCACACTCCGGTGTTCCCCCGTGCGCCCGTCCGCGACCTCTCCTTGTCGGGACAGCCCGTCTGCGTTACCGTGGTCACGGCCCCTTTTGTGGCGAATGGTGAAGTTGTATTGCTGGAGCGCAAGGCTCCATCGCAACAATCGCCCATTCGTCCCAGAGACGGTGTGCAACCAGCTGAGGGGATTGTGGTCCGTCTCCACGATGAAGTGGCGCCCGTATAGATAGGGTTGCAGACGCTGCAGGGCCCACACTATGGCCAGGCACTCCTTCTCCATCGTGGAATAGGCAACTTCCCTTGGTAACAGCTTCCTGCTCAGGTACAAGACCGGGTGCTCTTGGCTCGCAGAGTCCACCTGGCTGAGCACCGCACCGAGGCCGAAGTCACTGGCGTCGGTCTGTACTACAAACGGCCGCGTGAAGTCGGCTGCCTGTAGCACGGGCGGGCTGGACAGGGCGTCCTTTAGGGCCCGGAAGGCTGTCTCGCAGTCCATTGTCCAATCGACTGCAGAGGGCAGCTTCTTCTTGGTGAGGTCCGTCAAGGGCTTTGCCAGGCTACTATAGCATGGAACAAACCTCCTATAGTACCCAGCGGTCCCCAAGAAGGACATCACCTGCTTCTTGGTCCTGGGGGTGGGCCAGGATGCGATGGCTTCCACTTTCTCAGGCTCGGGCTTCAGTGTTCTCCCACCTACCCGGTGACCGAGGTACTGGACCTCGCTCATGGCCAGCTGACACTTTCCCGGCTTGATGGTCAAACCTGCCCGGTGGATCCGCCTGAGCACCTGTGCTAGATGCTCTAGGTGGTCCTCCCAGGTGGGACTGAAGACGGCAATGTCATCCAGGTACGCGGCCGCGTACCCTTCAAGTCCCTTGAGCAGGGTGTTGACCATCCGCTGGAAAGTGGCAGGGGCATTCCTCATCCCGAATGGCATCACCGTGGACTCGTACAGTCCAAATGGGGTAATAAAGGCAGAGCGTTCCCTGGCCTTGCGAGTCAGGGGGATCTGCCAATATCCCCGGCTCAGATCCATGATGGTCAGGTACTGAGCCCCGGCCAACTGATCAAGCAGGTCATCGATGCATGGCATTGGGTACGCATCGGCGACCGTGACCGCATTGAGCCCCCTGTAGTCCACGCAGAACCGAGTGGTTCGGTCCTTCTTAGGGACGAGGACTACAGGCGAGGCCCAAGCGCTGTTGGATGCCTGGATCACCCCCAGCTTCAGCATCTCGTCAATTTCCTGGCGCATGTGTTGCTGCACCTCCAGGGAGACCCGATATGCTGAACGCCGGATCGGGGGATGATCCCCAGTGTCCACGTGATGGACAGCCAAGTCAGTCCTTCCGGGCTGGTTGGTAAACAACCCCCGGAAGGGGAGGAGGGTGGCCCACAGCTGGGACCGTTGGTCTTCCAAGAGCTGGTGGCCAACCTCCACATCCTCAATGGATCCGCCTGCCCTAACCTGGGCTAGCATATCCAAGAGGGTTTCCGCTTCTCCCTCCTCGGGCAGGTTGCACACGGGGAGCGCACATGCCTCCCGCTCATGATGTGCCTTCATCATGTTCACATGGAAGGGCTTCCGCCTTCCACGGGCAGGGTCCAGGGTGACCAGGTACGTTACAGGGTTGAGCTGCTGGTACACGAGGTATGGGCCTTCCCAGGCTGCCTGAAGCTTGTCCTGTGGTACGGGGACCAGTACCCACACCTTTTGACCCACTTGGTAGGTCCTCTCACAAGCGTTCTGGTCGTACCAACGCTTCTGATCGGCCTGGGCTTGAGCCATATTGTCGTGTACCAGTTGCGTCAAGGCCTGCATTTTGTCCCGGAAGCGCATGACATACTCGATAACCGACACTCCAGGGGTGGCCAAATCCCCTTCCCAAGCCTCTTTCACCAGAGCCAGGGGGCCCCGCACACGTCGCCCGTACAGGAGCTCAAACGGTGAGAATCCTGTTGAGGCCTGTGGAACCTCCCGGTAAGCAAATAACAGGTGTGGGAGATACCGCTCCCAGTCACGCCCATGGGAGTCGACCAACATCTTAAGCATCTGCTTTAAGGTGCCATTGAACCGCTCGCACAGGCCATTGGTCTGTGGATGGTACGGGCTGGCCACCAGATGTCGCACCTGGACTTGCTTACAGAGGGCCTCCATCAGCTGGGACATGAATTGGGTCCCCCGGTCAGTGAGCATTTCCTGGGGAAAACCCACTCGGGAGAAAATCTCCAGCAATGCGGTGGCCACCTTGTCAGCCCGAATGGACGACAAGGCCACTGCTTCTGGGTACCGGTTGGCATAGTCCACTACCGTCAGTATGAAGCGTTTCCCGGAGCTGCTGGGGATGGCCAGCGGGCCGACCAGATCCACAGCCACCCTCCTGAAAGGCTCATCGATGATTGGCAGAGATACCAGTGGGGCTTTGGGGCGTGGCCCCGCCTTCCCCACTCTCTGACAGGTTTCACACGAACGGCAGTAGGCAGCCACATCGGCCCCCATTTTTGGCCAGTAGAAATGCTGGTTTAACCTGGCCTTGGTCTTAGCGATCCCTAGGTGTCCGGCCATCGGAATCTCATGTGCGATCCGCAACAACTCCGTCCGGAACGGATAGGGTACCACCAACTGTCGGTCCCTGGGCCACGCCTCCGGTGAACCCTGCTGGACCGTGGCCCGGTACAGCCGTCCTTGGTCCCAGACCACTCGCTCCGGGTCCGAGTCCGAGGGAGGCTGTGCCGCCTGCTCCTTAAGAGCTTTCAGGCTGTCGTCAGCTTCTAACGCTGCCTGAAACCCCTGACTAGATGTGGCCAGAATCGACGAGACTGTCACATCTTCAGTCAGTACCCCGGGACCTGTGTCCTGGCCTCCACCTGACTCGGCTGCCACTTGGTCAGAAGGGGAAGAGCTATCGGACCTCCGGGAGGCCCCTTGGCTTCCAGCACTCCCACTGCGGGTGACAGCGGCCACAGCCGCTGCGACCGTGGGTCGTGCCTGCTCCTCCTCCGTTCCTGACCAAGTCGCCGGTTCAGGCAGACCTACCTGGCTTCCTGACACCCCGGTTGTGGGGGAACCATGCACCGAGATCTTACCTGGGAGCACTTCCGCTCCTGGACCGGCCCCAATCTCACCTGCCTGTTCCCCTCCTGCAGCAACAGAACCCCGCTGTGAAATCTCTGGGGACCCCACATTTGCTGTGGTAGCCCCCACCCCACACACTGGTCCTCCCCCTGCAGCACCCTGCTCTCTGCTTATCCCTGCAGAGGGCAACAGATCCCAGCTCACAGGCTGGTTACTTGTAGAGGCATTGTCACACCTTTCTCTGACCCCCTCCCCTGTCACAGCTGCAGCTGAGTGTGTGTCTATGGTGTCTATGCAAGCAGAAATATCAGAGTTCACTCCCTCCTCCCTTACATCATTCATAGATAACACATTAACATTGTTAGGAGTCATGTCAGTACGGGCTGAAGGTTCAGCCCTTGGGGGGGGCCCAAACTGGGAGGTTATCTGCCCCAAATCTGTCCCAAGTAGCACGTTTGCAGGGATCCGATCAGTTACCCCCACCTCCCTCACCCCCCGCCCTGCGCCCCAGTCCACATAAATGTCAGCAACAGGCAGCGCCGGGTCAGTGCCTCCAATCCCGGAGACAGCGAGGGTTTTTCCAGGGATCAAGTCTTGGGGGGACACCATCTCAGGCCGCACCAGAGTCACCTCCGAGGCGCTGTCTCGCAGTCCTATGGTCACAGACCGGCCGACGGTGACAGGTTGGAAGCTGTCCAGGGACCTACCACCACCCCCACCCACACAATACACCTTGGGCGGCCCTTGGGACGGGGACGGAGCCGGGGCCTTGGGACGCTGAGGGCACATGGCCTTGAAGTGTCCAGGTAGGTTGCACTGGTGGCACCGTCTTGGTTCTGCCACGGGCCTGGAGAGGGGAGTTGAGGGGGACACCCCCTGCAGTCTAGGGGCAGGTGGGGCAGTCGCAGAATTCATCTTACCCCCTCTCCAGGTGCTGCTGGTGGCCGCTCTCCTGGCCTCAGGGGCCCGGTTGTTGGTGTAGTCATCGGCAAGGGCAGCTGTAGCCGTGGACCCCTTTGGCTTCTGGTCTCGGATGAACTGGCGGAGATCCTCAGGGCAGTTCCACAAGAGTTGCTCCGTGATGAACAAGTCCAGGATCTCCGGTCCGGTGGAAAGCTGCAGGCCTTGGGTCCAGTGGTCGGCAGCTCGGGCAAGTGCCCGCCGGTGGTCAGCCCAGGAGTCCTTTGGTCCCTTCTGTAGGCTCCGGAACTTCTTGCGGTAGGACTCTGGAGTGAGGTTGTACTGTTGGATCAGGGCCCGCTTGATGGTGTCGTAGCCCTGATCTGCCTCAGCAGGCAAGTCCCCAAGGATATCCAGGGCCTTACCCCTTAAACGGGGGGTCAGGTATTTGGCCCACTGGTCCTTGTTCAGATGGTGCTGCAAGCAAGTCCGTTCAAAAGCAGTCAAGAAAGAGTCCAAGTCTCCATCCTTCTCCAGCACTGGGAAGTCCTCAACACGGACCTTTGGAAGTTTGGTGTCTTGAAGGTCACGTGTGGCTGATGAGGGCCGGAGCTGAGCTAGCTGCAGCTGGTAGTCACGCTCTGCCTGGCGCTCTTCACGCGCTGCCTGCCGCTCCGCAGCCTCAGCCTCACGCGCTGCTTGCCGCTCTGCCCTGCGCTCTGCCAGGAGTCCCTTGTAGCCCTCCTGGTCTCCAGCCTGGAGAAGGGCCATAGCCATTTGAAGAAGGCTATCCGAGCCTCCCAGGCTCGGTGGAATGGCACGTGGTGATCTGCGGCCCGCTGCGGAGCCTGGTGATTCACTGTCCATTGCAGAGCGGAGGGCTGGCATCTGGCTCGTTGAGGACCCTTGGGTGAGCTGCTCCTCATCTTGTCCATATTTGCCAGCTTGTGCGCTGTCCTCTGCAGAACGGTTTTCTGGCGTCGAGCTCCTGGAGGACTCGTGGGCAACCTCCTCATTGCTGTCCACAGCACCGTCCTCCCTCTCTTCGGCTCCTGCCTTAGCATTGGCCAGTTGCATAGCTCTGCTCCTGGTGCCATCAGCCATTCTTGCAGACTTTTGGTCACTGACACAGAACTGACACCTGATGCCTCCACACACCTTACAGTATCTGCACTCTGACACTCTAGTGTTGAGCTAGTCTGAAGACCCCAGCAGCCACAGCTGCTGCAGGCAGTCTTTAGTGTCTGGGAGTATGGGTCTCACACTCACACACACTATTATCTCGATCCCACCGCTATGCCACCAATATGTCACAAACCACCGGGGGGGTCACTCAGAAATCCCCCGCGCTGGCTACCAGTACGTCACAATCGGGGGGTAACAAGTGGGGGTCACCCCTCCTTTATACCTCCCGACCGACAGACAGAGCACGTGATGCGCTCTCTAGCGCCCCTCTTATAGTCAGGCCAATTATGGAATTGCCCGACAATAAGCAAGGAGGCCGCTATACTACTTATGCCGATTATTGAAGGGTCCCCGGTGAGAGTAGGGTATATATTCCCCCGACCTCCGCGGGCGGAATATATAAAATCTCCCCGAATCTCACTGGCCTCCCCACAATAATCCTTGGCACAAACTCGCTGCCACCAACCGCTTCACGGTAACTATTAGCCGAACACACAGACGTGGGATTCAAGATCGAGATAACAGAGCAGCCCAAGATTAATTATATAATTTAATCAGCCTAAAGCACACTAGAAACTACAATATATACAATAGGGAATCTACAGAATATACATATGTCAGAGTACAGTTACAATCAAAGCATGGGTTACAAACAGGCATACACAGTTCCAGCAGTTACCTTGTTGCGTCTGGCCACAGGGGGGCGCTGTACCCAGGTTTCTAGGATCCTTCCCACAGATGTTTCCTACACGTGCCCCCAGCGAAAAGAACCCTGGAAAATGGCCGAAGTAGGGTTATCAACCTGGGCAGATCCAGGTCCCCTCCTACCTTAGTGACCTCAGAGGGAGCACTGCTCCACCCCTGGCTTGAGTTATGGACAATCCACAACATGGAATATGGGCCATAACTTTGCCTGGGAGCGTCGTAGGCGGACGCCAATGCTCTCATTGTGACAGTTATGAATTTAGCTACAGAACGAGGGGACTCATGACCTGTCTGCCAGTTCCCCATTGGCTGATATCACGCCTGGGGCATTTCCCAATGTCCTGCTCCCATAAAAAGGGTGTGCCGGCATCGTCCGCATGCGGAGACACCATTTTTATGGTTGCCATATTTATCGGAAATATGGCTTGCGAGATATGAACCATTTTTTACTGGAGTCGTTCTGTCTAGCTAGTTCCATAGCCTTGCTAATGAGATACAACTCTTGTTACAGGGTGACGGCAGGGAGTCATCCTGTGTCCATTGTTCCCACACCACCTCATCTCCATATCACAGGACATGGCCATGGAGGTGTAAGTGGAACACTGAGAACAAGAAGGGAGGGGGCACTGCCAGGGAGTGATGAGGGATTATGACTGGAGTCATAATTCATCTTCATATCCCGGGATTTGCCTCACACTGTGGTTTATCACAGGCTATTCTCAGGGTCCTATGGATCTTAAAGCCTGTGAAAAAGTGTGGGAAACACAATTGGACCGGGTGTTTGAAGCTGGAGGGGAGGAGTTACCTTCTTTGAGTTCCAGAACTGCTCTGGATCACATGAACAGCCTTAAATCTATGTTAAATAGAAAAACACGTCTATGGTGGAATGTGGCATTTATGAAGAGGTATCTGGATAGAGGGTTGGTCCCCAGGGGGCTTAGAGTTAGGGTTTTTCCCTCTTTCACCGTCTCGGACGAAACTATTAAAACCAAATGGGAGGAAGCCGCGGCTGGCTGCTCCAGGACTTTCATGCAGCTCCTGATAGAGCTGAATGAAAAGTCCATCAGTGAGCTTGAGACGAAGATTGGGGAGGCCCAGACCCTTCTTTCCTCGGAGCTAACCCCAGATGAACTGTCCAAGTATAATGAGTCACTGGACAAAGAGTTCTCGAAATGGGAGAAAGAAATTCTGAATACCAAAACGAAAAAATACTAGCGGGACGTTATGGACTATAAGAACGGCCAAGTTTATCGGTGGTGGGGTGTGTCACATTCTAGAAAAAAACATCATGCTTCAATGGTGTCAATTTCGGCATCATCTATGTCCTCAGTGGATGAAGAGTCCACATCTGATAAAATCAGCAATATGAGACCTAATACCAGAGCCACAAATGCTCGGAACAAACAAGGTATAGGTCCTGGTGGTGGACGTGGGACTCTTCCTCCTGTTCAGAAGAAAGGGGGAGACTCGCACCTTGAGGTAATCAATCTATCCAAACATGTGCTCACCCCTCCTCAGATTGAGGTCCTTAAGCTGGGACTGTCGTTTGTGCCTCAGGCTAATTTTAATTTATTTTCAGTGATTAAAGATCTCCATTTATTTTTACGGAAGTTGGTGTTACATAAACTACACCATAAAAAAACTTCAGGCGAGCCATCTTTTTCTACTCTTGAACAGGAAGCCATTGCTACCCTTGAAGAACTGGAGGCGGAGTCCACTTACCATCCATCAGGTAACTTCCCACAACATATCATGCCAAAATCCACCACATTCCCGCCTCTATCACTATGCCCCCCTATCCAGATTTTTGGGGAGTTGGTGACTAGAGATATTCGGCGACTCTCCTTGAAGGGTGGTGGTAATAATCTTACTAGACAGCAACAATCCGCACTCAGGGAGATACAGTCCCTTGATGGCGTGGTTGTTAAACCCACCGATAAAGGCGGTAATGTGGTGATTTGGCCCGTGGAACTGTACAAAAGGGAGGCATGGCGCCAACTCAGAGATCGGGATGCCTATGAACCTCTCCACCATAATCCCATGCGGGGTTATGCCAATGACCTAGAGGTGATACTGTTACAGGCATTTGAAGAGGGAATCATTCCCAAGAAGATCTATGAGGGCCTTTTAGTGAAGTCACCAGTGGTTCCAACTTTCTATCTCCTCCCCAAGGTTCACAAAAACCCAAAGGTGTCCCCGGGACGTCCCATTGTCTCTGGCATGGGTGGGTTGTGCGATGTCACTTGCAAATTTATTGAGCACTACTTGCACCCACTTGTGGAGACATTGCCCTCCCATGTCACAGACACTTCGGACGTCCTTAGGAGGCTGGAGGGCTTAGTCTTGGAGGAGGATGTACTACTGGTGACCATGGATATCGAGGCCCTCTACTCTAGCATTGGTCACCGCGATGGACTTGCAGCCACTCAGTTCTATCTGGATGCAAGTAATATGGATAGGTCCCTGTCCGGTCTGATTATGGAGTTGTTGGAGTTTGTGTTGACGCGCAACTTCTTCATTTTTCGGGACCGGTTCTTCCTCCAGCGGCATGGCACTGCGATGGGGGTGGCTTGTGCGCTGTCCTACGCAAACCTCTTTCTCGGTTTCTGGGAGAGGGAGGTTTTCGGGGGCGGTGTGCTGGCGAGCTCCCATGCGCAGTGCTGGCTTCGCTATATAGATGACATTTTTGTCGTCTGCGGTGAAACCGGTTCTGAACTTGAGCATTTTGTGCGTCGACTCAACTCCAATGACCGGAACATCTTATTGACTCATCAGATCGGGCCAAGGGTCATTGATTTTCTTGACATCCGGATTTCCATCGAACTGAGTGGCGCCGTATCCACCACCATCTTTCGTAAGTCCACCGCGGTCAATTCCCTCCTCCACGCCACCTCGGGACACCCTAGGTCAACGGTAAACGCAATCCCGACGGGCCAGTTTCTGCTCTTGCGCAGACTGTGCTCTTCGGATTGCTCCTTTGAGGTCGAATCAGGGGATATGAGGGAGAGATTAATAAATAGGGGCTACAGTAGGAGATCTATAAAACGAGGTTATCAGCGGGCCAATTTCTCGAGACGTGACTACCTATTATCTGGGAGAAATATGACAGCAAAATCAACTGGCCCAATAGCCAGATTTATCTCCACCTACTGTAGACAGTGGGAACAGATAAGGGGTGTGTTAAGTAAACACTGGGCAATCCTTCAAACGGAACCTGCCTTTGAGGGATATTTGCCCGATCGTCCTATGATGACAGCAAAGAGGGGTAGGAGTCTTAAAGACATGTTAGTGCATAGTCACCATGTTGTGAGGGCACCCCCCCTCTTTGGCTGTGGTCCCCAGCGAGTCGGCTGCTATCCATGTGGTTGTTGCCGTGGATGTAAAAATATTATCAGGGCTACTACTTTCTGCTCCGCCGATGGCCTCAGAGAATTTTCAATCCGGGAATATATTTCCTGCAACACATCTGGCGTAATCTATTACGCCACATGTGGTTGCGACAAAATATATATCGGATTGACCTCTTGGGAACTCCGTATCCGTACAAGGGAGCATGTACGCGATATACTGGCAGCTAAGGAGGTTATCAACCCAGAATCCCTCAAGACGATCCCCCGCCACTTCAGGGAGGTCCATAATTGTGACCCAATATCCCTGAAGGTCCGTGGGATTGACAGAGTACATCTTGGGATTCGTGGGGGAGACCTGAAAAAGCGCCTTGCACAAGTGGAGTGTCGGTGGATCTTTTCCCTTGGAACCATGTCCCCGCATGGACTTAATGAACGGCTTACTTTTGCCCCGTTTTTGTAATGACTCAGGTTTTCCCCATATATGACATGTTTTTGTTCTATGGTTGGTCCTCCTTGTGCCGAGGAGAGTTACCCCCATTTTTATATGGTTGGTGCATGTGTCCATATAGCAGTTGTTTACGGCGTGTGGGCAACTGCACTTATAGCATTTTTAGGTTTGTTTTTGTTATCTGTGCAGTGATTTCTGGTTCTCAATTTTAACAGTGGTCTTTTTTGGTTCCTTAGCTTATATTGATCCATCCCCTGTCATTTCCAGCCCCCATCTCCGTGGCCTTGATTCCCACCGGGACATACATCATGGAAGGAGGTGGAAGTTTTTCTAACAAGCAAACCATGAACATGGAGTCCACTACATCGGATCTATTAACAAACATGCATTGCAGCATAACTATATTTATAACTGTTACGTAATTTTGTATGTTTATATGTGTATTTTCGATTATATATAACATTGCATTAAGAGCTCTCCGCATGTCTGAATTGTGGTCTCAGCAATGCTTGTTTTCTTCCTCCATTTTTCTCTCTCTTTATTTTTCATACGTCCCGGTTCCAATACCTTACATCTTGTAGCTTCCCCAGCAAACTGTGGTAGGATTCTGCTAGTTTGCAGGGCTATCGCCGCTCATTTTCTGAGTGGGCGTGAGTTTCTTCTCTTACCTTATTTGGTCTGGGTCGGCCGTGTGACGCGTCAGCTCGAGGTATCTGCCTCCTGGGCGCGACCGCGATGGCGTCCTTAGCAGAGGAGACCGGAAGTGTTTGTGACATCACAGGAAGTTTTCTTCCATCCGACCTCCGCTGCTGACGCTTCACCGCGGCGCGACCCGGCGTGCTATTCACCTTGACGCACTGATGAGGGGGCGTTTTAATGGGGTTTGGTATCCTTTATAAGGCCCACACATTGCACTAGTTTTATCTGTCCCCCGACGAAGCACAACAAGTGAAACACGTGTTGGGACGTCGGTCCCCACATGCTACCCCGGTCTTCTGGTGATCCATCTTCCTGGTAGGTGCATTGCCCTTTGGGTTATACTTGGAACTACTTAATTCATTAGGCTACCTTTTACACCCTTGGGCTATCATCTACCGGTTGGTTATTTTAAACCTGGGAAGGTTTCTTGGATCTTGTGGAGACTTGTTCTCCTTTATTTATTTCCGGGACACGTGGGGTGTCTCCCCCTCAGCACTTATTCCCTCTGGTCCTTTTTCTATGTCTTTGTGATATGTTATTGATACACCTACAGCATTATTTAAATAAAATGTTTTGTACATTTATAATTATGGCTTGTCTGAGTGTCTCTATCATTTGGCAAATTTAAAGACTCTCTTGTCTGGGTTCTACGGTTATTTTGAGTTGTTGCCAATAATTTTTTTCTTATGTGGCTCTTTTATGTTTATATTTCAGTATTACTGTGGTTTAATCACAGGCTATTCTCAGGGTCCTATGGATCCAAAATGGTCCTATGGATGCAAAATCGCTTATCGGTGTCACACGCAACGGCATCGCTAATGCAGCCGGATGTGCGTCACAAATTCCGTGACCCCAACGACTCCGCATTAGCGATGTCGCAGCGTGTAAAGCCCCCTTTACATTAACACACACACTATGGCTAAGTTCACATTTCCGTTGTTTTGCATCAGTCACATGCGTTGCTTGACGCATGTGACTGATGCGTTGTACAACGGATGACAACGGATGACAAAGAAAATAATTTCCTTGTCGGACTCCGTTGTGTGCAGGGGGCAGAGTTCGGGGGGCAGAGTTCGGGGGGCAGACCTGAGGACGTCAGTGCCGCGGTCTGCATGGCTGGGGACAGGTGAGTGTGTGAGTCTACATGTGTGTGTACATGCGGAATGCGGGAGGGGGCGGAGCACAAGGGGGCGGAGCTGAGTAGGGCCGTGGAGCTGAGGAATTCAGTGCCGCGGGGACTGCAGGGCTGGGGACAAGTGAGTGTGTGTGTGTGTGTCTACACATGCGGAGTGCGGGAGGGGGAGGAGCCGAGTGGTGAAGTGTCAGCCTCCTTGCACACTGTATCCAGGGTAAATATCGGGCAACTAAAAGCAAAGCACTTTTTGCTTGGTTACCCGATATTTATCTTGGTTACCAGTGTACACTGCTTAGCGCTGGCTCCCTGCACCCATAACCACTGTAAATATCGGGTAACTGACCAAAGCACATTGCTTGGTTACCCGATGTTTATCCTGGTTACGGGGGCAGGGAGCCAGAGAGCGCATGCGCAGCAAAATCCTACGGATAGTGCTGCTCAAAAAATGTTACAGGCTGCGTTGCTCCAGCCCGGCAGTCAGTTAAAAAACGACTGACCGCGACGCAGCGGATGCAACGCAGCATCATCAGTCGCAATCCGTCACTAATAGAAGTCTATGGGGAAAAACAGGATTCCTTCAAAATATTTTGCAGGATACCGTAATTCCTCAAGGCTACGGATTGTGACTTGTGCAAAACAACGGAAGTGGGAACTTAGCCTATACTGTACACTGTATACAGAGCTCCTGTGTAACGTGTCACTGGTGAGCACTGTATTACCTATACACTATATACAGAGCTCATGTGCATTATGGCACTGATGATAATCTTAGCGTTATTAGCATTGAAGTTCTTATTCATGATCATTATTGTAGTATTATATGTCCTTGTGTGGTAGTAATATGTTCTCTAGTCATGCTGTACTGATATATGTCTCGTGTGTGGTATTATTTGGTCATTATGTAGTGTGGTTATAGTGTCACGGTATTTCTCCCTTGTATGTGGTTGTATTCAGTCACTATGTGGTCTGTTTATGGTGTGGCGGTATTACTCTCTTGTATGTAGTTATATTCGGTCATTATGTGGTGTGGGTATAGTGTTGCGGTATTTCTCCCTTGTATGTGGTAATATTCGGTTACTATGTGGTCCAATTATGGTATGGTGGTATTACTCTCTTGTATGTGGTTGCTTTTGATCACTATGTTTTGGTAGTTTGTTATCTGGTCATAGTGTCGCAGTATTTCTCCCTTGTATGTAGTATTATTCTGTCAATTTGCGGTCTGGTCACGGTCTGGCAGTATTTCTCCCTTATATGTGGCTGTATTTGGTCACTGATTGGTGGTAATATGTGGTCTGGTCACGGTGTGGCAGGAATTCTCCCTTGTATGTGGTATTATTGGTTTTGGTATAGTGGATTGTGTTGTATATGGAGGTCACTTTTTCCTTTATATAAGGGGGAGATTATTTCCAATAGAAATTAAATACTTAAACATTTAACCCATCCCTGTCCTGTGACTATTACACTACAGGAAATATGCACTTAGAGGTTCTCCAGTGAAAACAAGTAATCACCTTTACTAAGGCCACGTGCATGTGTTGAGTATTCAGTGAGTTTTTTACCTCAGTATTTGAAGCCAAAACCAGGAGTGGTAAAATCAGAGGAAACGTGTAATAGAAACTCGAGCACAACTTCTGTATTTTTCACCCACTCCTGGTTTTGGCTACAAATACTGATGTAAGATACTAACCAAATACTGAACGTGGCCTAAGGATAAGTGATAACATATTCATCAGTGGGGTCTGATTGCTGGGACCTGCACCGATCGTGCAACTTTTATCCCCCATTACACTGGAGCTTGTGTCCGACTCGACCCCTGATCCATTCATTCCCTCAGTGGCTGCGAGCGCTGCGCTTGTTTTTATCTGGCTGCTCCACAGAGGATGAATGGAGCTGCGGTCACACACTCCACCTGCTGCTGCTGCAAAACGTTCCCCAATCTTCCTATCGGTGCGGTTTCCACTGGTCTGGTTCCACCGATCAATAAGTAATCACTAACCAAACCTGTGGATCAGTGATAATTTGTTTTCACCAAAGACCCCATTACTGCAAACTACTATAATTGTACATCCCAGTTATGGTGCACAATATAGATGTGCAGGAGCTGCCTGTGTATACAGTCAAAGCAACACAATAATGGGGATAACGATAATGTGTGTTTAAATTTAGCTGTAGGGTGGGCCCCTGGAGTCAATTCCCCTGATGGGCTCCAGACACCCCAGTCCGACCCTGCTCTACAGTATAGAGAGGACACTGCTGACCATAAGAGCTTACACTCTACAGGACAGAAAGGACCCTGCTGACCAAAAGAGCTTACACTCCATAGGACAGAGAGGACCCTGCTGACCATAAGAGCTTATACTCTACAGTATAGAGGGGATACTGCTGACCATAAGAGCTTACACTCTACAGGACAGAGAGAACCCCCAATGACCATAAAAGCTTACACTCTACAGTATAGAGAGGACACTGCTGACCATGAGAGCTTACACTCTACAGGACAGAGAGAACCCCGATGACCATAAAAGCTTACACTCTACAGGAGAAAGATGAACTTGCTGACCATAAGAGCTTACACTCTACAGAAGAGAGAGAGAGAGAAGGAGAGATCCTACTAACCAAAAGAGGTTACATTGTACAGAAGAGAGAGGATACTAGTGACCATAAGAGGTTACACTCTATACTGGAAAGAGAGAAGGGACCCCACTGACCATAATAGCTTACACTCTACAGAAGAAGGAGAGTTACCCAGTGACTCTGTACATAGAAAATTGCCCTGCTGTAAAAACTGTGCTCCACTGGGAACTTCTGATTGATGATTGCCCAGGTTCTGATCACCTCTGTACAAGGTGTGATAATCCACAGACGTCATAGAGTGTTGGGATAAAAAGGAGAATCTGGAGGAAACCCATGCAAACATGGGAGAACATACAGACTCCTTGCAGATGTTCAGCTCAGAACTTATTGCAACCAATGGACCCCAGTGATGATATTGGGGTCAGGCTGACACCTCGGCCGCAGTCAGGGTCATTAAGTTACATGTCAGTAATGTAGAAATAGCCATCAGCCGTGTGAGAAAAAAGGAAATTGTGTAAAATATCCTGTTCAGGAAGAGATAATTGAAAATAATATAATTTATAATTAACTCCTTCATGCACCGATACTCTAATAATATGTAGAACATAATGTTCTGACGATATCGATAGTGACATTTTAATTGCTGTGTATGAAAACATATAGCTGCTCCCCCAGATTATCTCCCCAGCTTCATATATTAAGCAGAGTTATAGCACGTCTATATGAAATGCACTGTGAAGAAATAACAGCGTCCTGTCCCTTTAAATTCTGCGTGTTGCATGACACTGGTCAGCAGCCAATAAGATTGCTGGATTTGAATCTGAAGAAATAAACACAAACAAACTGTCGCTCTCCTCAGTGTTTTACAGACAGTGACGAGTGGAGTTGTATATCGGTGAGTAGCCGCCATCACATCCCCTGATGACCGGACACTGATTTATCTCCTCTCCTCGATGCTTCTTTCCTGTTATCTGGAATCCGCTGATGATTTTATCATTTCACCTAAACTCAAAACAGGCGAGAACACCGGGCAGAGCAGAGAATTCTGCCACAACAGCTGCTGTCACCGGCCACTAGGGGGCGCTATCAGTGCAATCTGTATTTACTGGTGCACTGGGCTCCCCCTAGTGGCTGCAGGAAAGCAGAAGATTATGTTTAGCTTACACAGGACACTGCGGCCGGTATTATTTATTGGGGCATTATTTACCACTAATGTCAGTGGGGTTAGTGTCCTGGCACTGTTATTGGGGGTCAGGCTCTATGTGCTGGTTTCATAGTTTTTAAGGTTGAAGGGAGACTCTTAAGTCCATCTAGTTCAACCCGTAGCCTAACATGTTGATCCAGAGGAAGGCAAAAAAACCCCAATGTGTCAAATAAGCTCCAATGGGGAAAAAAATTCCTTCCTGACTCCACATACGGCAATCAGACTAGTTCCCTGGATCAACACCCTGTCATAAAATCCAATATACATAACTGGTAATATTATATTTTTCAATTAATGCGATCAGGCTCTGCTTAAATTTTACTTGTGAATCCCTCAATACAACATCATACGGCAGAGAGTTCCATAGTCTCACTGCTCGTACAGTAAAGAGTCCTCATCTGTGATTATGATTAAACATTCTTTCCTCAAGACGTAGCGGATGCCCCCGTGTTCCAGTCGCAGGCCTAGGTGTAAAGAGATCTTTGGAAAGGTCTCTGTACTGTCCCCTCATATATTTATACATTGTGATTAGATCCCCCTAAGCCTTTGTTTTTCCTAACTAACTAACCCCAAGTTTAATAACCTGTCTTGGTATTGCAGCCCACCCATTCCTCTAATAATCTTGGTCGCTCTTCTATCTACCTGTAAGATTATGCTATTTATAACCTTCTATACTTTTGCTAACAAGAAATGCATCCATTCCTCTCTTAAATTCATTCAGTGAGTTGGCCATCACCACTTCCTCAGGAAGACAGTTCCAGAGCCTCACTGCTCTTACCGTGAAGAACCCTCTTCTATGCTGATGTAGGAATTTTCTTTCCTCCAATCGAAAAGAATGCCCCCTTGTTCTTGTCATAGTCCTTGGTACAAACAGATCATGGGAGAGATCTCTATATGGCCCTCTGATATATTTGTACATATTTATTAGGTCTCCCCTAAGTCTTCTCTTTTCTAGAGTAAATAGACCTAATTTTGATAACCTTTCCGTGTATTGTAATGCACCCATTCCATTTATTATTTTAGTAGCCCGCCTCTGAACCCTTTCAAGTTCAGTAATGTCTTTCTTCAGCACCGGCGCCCAAAATTGCACACAATACTCCAAGTGTGGTCTGACTAGTGATTTGTACAGAGGGAGAATGATGTTTTCATCTCGTGCCCCCAGACCTCTTCTAATGCATCCCATCACCCTATTTGCTTTGGTGGCTGCTGCCTGACACTGGGCACTCCAATTTAGATTCTTATTCACTAAGATGCCTAAGTCTTTTTCCATGTCTGATTTCCCCAGCAGTTTCCCATTTAGTAAGTAATCGTAGCATCTGTTTCTCCTTCCCATGTGCATAACCTTACACTTATCTGTGTTAAACCTCATTTGCCATTTTTCAGCCCAATTCTCCAATTTACTCAAGTCCATCTGTAGTTGCAAACTATCCTCCTTTGTGTTAACTACCTTACATAGTTTTGTATCATCTGCAAATACTGATATTTTACTCTGTAAACCATCCACCAGATCATTAATAAATATATTAAATAGTAGGGGGCCCAATACAGACCCCTGTGGCACCCCACTAGTAACCCTGGCCCAATCTGAGTATGCACCATTAATAACCACTCTTTGTTTTCTACCACTAAGCCAGCTACCTACCCATCTACACACATTTTCCCCGAGCCCAAGCTTTCTCATTTTACTTAGCAGTCTTTTATGTGGGACAGTGTCAAATGCTTTACCGAAGTCGAGATAAATGACATCCAATGATTCTCCTCGGTCCATGTGAGAGCTTACATCCTCATAGAAGCTGATCAGGTTAGTTTGACAGGAGCGATCCTTCATAAATCCATGTTGATATGGAGTTAAACAGTTATTAACATTGAGACATTCCATAATAGTATCCCTTAAAAACCCTTCAAACATTTTACCCACAACAGATGTTAAGCTTACCGGCCTATAGTTTCCAGGTTCCCTTTTGCACCCTTTTTTGAATATTGGTACCACATTTGCTAGCCGCCAATCCAGTGGAACAGACCCAGTTTCTATAGAGTCTTTAAATAAAAGGAATAGAGGCCTGTCTATCACATTACTGGTAATGAAGTCACTTTCGCTGTCATTTTTGTGGGGTTACTTGTTTTTATTTGCATGAAGAACATAGAAATCCATGTTTGCCATATATCTTTATTTACAGGCCCCAGTACAATCCTATGTACAATGTTTTCCATGTGGTATTACCTATACTGGAGACTCTACAAACACCCAGAATAGACTGGATTTGCTCATGTTGCCTCCATGTATTGGTGTAATGGAGTATGATACCGGGGGGGGACGCTAACTATGAATATGTGTGGGAAGCTGCGGTGTTTGATCTCTATCAGATCTGTGACTAAATCTTTTTTGGATTCACAGATTTTCAAATGGAGTTGTCAATGTACGACATTTACAAGATGGCAGCGAGCAGCCGCTCTATGGAGGTCTGCAGCTTTATTATACACGGACCCTCGTCCTATTGTCCATCCCTGATGAGTTATAAGTGGACACTCACCAGATTCTGTTTTATTTAGGACGTCTCCCGCCGCCGGCACTGCATCTTCGGATCTGGATACGTATCATGTGAGATTATTATTTTATATAATAACAATTTCCACTTAATCTGAGAATAAAGTGTCATTCCAATAATCCAGCATTTAATAATCCAGAACATGTATTAGTCCAGCACAGAATTACAGGACATTGTCATTTAGAAAATAGTTTTCCATAGTAATTTGTGTGATTTTCTTTGCACAGAATCAGTCAGAATCCAGCAGGTCACGATGATTTGGGTTAAAGGAATTTTCCTGTCATTTTAAGGATTTCTGGACATTGTATGATTGATCCCATTATCTGCTTGTGTTTTCTCTCCAGATTGTCCCAGCACAAGGGAGGAGGCGGAAAACCAACTGCTCATCTACAGCACCAGATTCCTGCCATCACCGATCTTCAACATGGAGGTGACTGATCACAACGCATATAATGTCCTCGTGTTCTGTCCATAGATGTAAAGGAATGTCTCAGCAGACAATTAACTTGCTCTTTTTTTCTCAGCGCCTGATGCCGACCAACCGCGAAGCACAGAAAAAATATCTTCCGTTTCCGTTATACGAAAAAAGACCTGCGCCGCCATCAGTGACGCCAGAGCCGCCATCAGTGACGCCAAAGCCGCCATCAGTGACGCCAAAGCCGCCATCAGTGACGCCAAAGCAGCTGAATGAAGAGGAGATAGCAGAGCCAATGGAGGTCACAGACCAGGAAGAAAGGGAGAAAGAAGACACCAAGAAGACACCACAGCAGCGGAATGAAGTGGTGATATCCGATCCAATGAAATATCGGGAGGTAAAAGACTTTGAAGAAGATGAGAAAGAAGACACCAAGAAGAAAAAAAAGAAAGGTTCAGGAGCTAATAGAAGAATGGTGCAAAATACCACAACAAGCACTCTGAACCAGCCAGCAAAGAGACAGCGAGATCAGGACCAGCCGGAAAAGAGACAGCGAGATCAGGACCAGCCGGCAAAGAGACAACGAGATCAGGACCAGTCAGCAAAGGGACAACGAGATCAGGACCAGCCGGAACAGAGTCAACGCGATCAGAACCAGCCAGCAAAGAGAAAACGCGATCAGGACGAGCCGGCACAGAGTCAACGACTTCAGATTCACCTGGCAAAGAGACAAAGACTTCAGAAAAAGCCAGCCAAGAGACAACAAGTTAAGAAGCAGCCGACACAGATGATCCGCCGGCAGTCTTCCATATTCAAAAAAATCACCACCAACCTCAGTAAAATAAAAAACACCATATGGACCAACCTCTTCAAAGTGATGAGACGCTGATGGACTGTGGCCCCAACATACAGCAGCATAAAATCTGGTAAGTATAATAATAATAATAATTAATAATAACCATAAAATAGTAATTATTAGGTTTAGAAATAGGTTGAAAATGTAGTAAAAGCATTAAAAAGACATATAATAGGAGCAGTAATATAGTATCTAATATTATAATCATTAATTGTATAATAATGATAATTAGAGCCATAAAAATAATTTCAGCAGGTTTGATCCACGGTTTTCGGACTGATCGCCTTTTCCCGGGGTCGAGAAGGAATTTTTCCCCCTAAGACACAAATTGGCTGAAGGTGTCCGGGGGGTTTTGCCTTCTTTTGGATCAACAGCTTTAGGAATATGGATCTAAGTTATAATTTTAGTAAAATATCAATACAAATGTTAGTAATAATAGTAATAATAAAATAGCAATAATCCAAACATATCTAAAAAAAATATTAAAAAGTAGGATAATAACAATAATATTAAAAAATTAGTAATAAGATCAGTAAAATAGCAACAAAGTAAACATAGCATAACTAATAATAATAATAATAATATTACAGTATTTATTATAATGACTAGAATAATTAGTAAATAATTAATAGGTATTACATTATTATTAAGAATAATATAATAATAACAACTTAATACATTATTAGGTACTGTCAGGTTTGATCCAGGGTCCTCGGACTGATCGCCTTTTCCCGGGGTCGAGAAGGAATTTTTCCCCTGAGACACAAATTGGCTGAATGTGTTCAGGGGTTTTTGCCTTCTTCTGAATCAACAGCTTTAGGAATAGGGATCTAATTAATAGTAAATCGAGAATCAATAGAAATATTAGTACTAATATTCATAATATTAGAAAGAATAAAAATAGTATTTAAAAAAAATAATAGTAATATAAATGATAATATTACATTATTATTAAGAATAATATAATAATAATAATAACAACAACATAACAAATAAATAGTATTTTAAAAAATATATATTAATACTAATATAGAAATACAAATTGTAATATTGCATTATTATTATTAGGAATAATATAATAAAAACATAATACATTACTAGGTAGAGTCAGGTTTGATCCAGGGTCCTCAGACTGATCGCCTTTTCCCGGGGTCGAGAAGGAATTTTTTCCCTGAGACACAAATTGGCTGAATGTGTTCAGGGGTTTTTGCCTTCTTCTGAATCAACAGCTTTAGGAATAGGGATCTAATTAATAGTAAATAGAGAAATAATAGAAATATTAGTACTAATATTCATAATATTAGAAAGAATTAAAATAGTATTAAAAAAATAATAGTAATATAAATGATAATATTACATTATTATTAAGAATATAATAATAATAATAATAATAACATAAAACATAAATAGTATTAAAAAATATATATTAATACTAATATAGAAATACAAATTGTAATATTGCATTATTATTATTAGGAATAATATAATAAAAACATAATACATTACTAGGTAGTGTCAGGTTTGATCCAGGGTCCTCAGACTGATCGCCTTTTCCCGGGGTCGAGAAGGAATTTTTCCCCTTGACACAAATTGGCTGAATGTGTCCGGGGTTTTTTTCACCTTCTTCTGGATCAACAGTTTTAATTCTAGTGATCTTATAGTACTAAAGTAATGATAGTAATAATAAGTATAATAATATTGTAATAGTAATGAATAGGTTACTAGGATAATAATAAGACTATTATAAATACCATAAATAGGTTAGTGTAGGGCCCCATCTGATGAGGTCGCCTTGTCGTTGGCAGATGGGCTTGCACAATTTGGTTAAACTGTGCACTAAGAACCTCACATTTATAAGTATAGTAAATATGCCAGTAATAAAAGGTAGAATATTATAAATATAACTTTGTGTCATCTCCTTTATTTTCCTGCAATAAAGAAAAACAGAAAATCAAACACATTTGGAAACATTTGGAAATATTTGTCTTTCAATGTAGCAATGAGATGCATGATCTAGATGTCGCCCGTACATGCCGCTGTGTAGCCTTAATCTAAAGTGTATCACTAGTGGCCAATCAGCCAGTAATTGTGAGCTATGGGAATGATGAGTCCAGTTGTTCTCATCTGCATACAGTCTTATAGGCAGTGGGACGCACAGTGCACTTACAATGGCCGATCATGTCTGTTAAACGACCGCCGATCGTCCACATCCAGGTGATCATCCGTCATTTAATGGTCTTTCTAGACCGGCCGATCATCGCACTTCCAGGCGCACAGAATACAGTTGGTACAAATCGATTTGTACGACCCAGTATATCGGCCATGTCAGTAATCTGTGGCCGCTGGAAGCCCTGAGAACCATCTCCTTCCTCCGTGGATCTCAGGGCTCTCAGATTACTGATGATTCTCCGATTACTGACGACTAGAGATGAGCGAACCGGCCGTGGTTCGGCTCGAGTTCGGTTCGTCGAACGGAGGTCTCGTTCGAGTTCAGTTCGGCGAACGTTCGACGAACCGAACTCGAACCAATAGGAAATAATGGGAGGCAATCACAAACACATAAAAACGCATTATAAATTTACACATACAGTTAATAAACATTGCCATAACACTTACCGGTCCCCGCGATCCCTCCTGCACTCTGTCTCCTTGCTCTATTCCATCCGATGATTGCTGAATCCTCCCGGTGACCAGCACTGCCAGCAGTGATGCAGGACCTATCGTGACGTCAAAATAGCCATGTGACCAGTCACGTGGCTATTATCTCATTGGCTACAGACTGGTCACATGGCTTTGACGTCATGTCCTGTCCTAGGTCCTGTCATTGCACTCTCTGTACAAGGTGCACATTTGTGTATCGCCGTGTACCGGCGACATGCTCTAGCACACGGTCGACTCCCCGTTCCGTTAGGGACCGGCTGACACAGCCGGTCATTAACGGAGATCACCGTTGCCATAGCAACGCAGTTAGCGGTGACGTCACCGCTAACCGCGGCTCCGGGAATCACATGACGGAGCACCGTTGCTATGGTAACGCGTCTGTCAGCGTTACCGCTGTTACCGCTAACAGCCAGCAGCACTGATCTCTCACGGAGTGAAGGCTGCACGGGAAGCAGCGTCTTCCCCCATGCAGCAGTGATGGAGCAGAGCTGCATTTGTTGAACGAGAAAGACAGAAGACCATGGATCGTGGAGGGCTGACAGGGGGTAATAAAGATGGAGTCTCTAATGTGTCTGTGTATTTATTTCTATTAAAGTATTTTTTCTCTGTGTGGTGTCTTTTTTTTAACCCTTTATTGGAGATTCTTAATGGCCGGGTCAAACGTGCCTGACATTAAGAATCTCCTGCTTAATACTAGCTAGTAAAACAAAGCTAGTATTAACTCATTATTACCCAACAAGCCACCCGGCTTCAGGGCTGTTGGAAGAGTTGGATACAGCGCCAGATGATGGCGCTTCTATGAAAGCGCCATTTTCTGAGGCGGCTGCAGACTGCAATTCGCAGCAGTGGGGCCCAGAAAGCTCAGGCGGTCACATGTTCACTCCAGTGCCATTTTCTACTGCTTTTCACAGCGTAGAGCGCTCTGGTGATTTTCTTGTGCTTGTGCACTTTATATCAGTCTTTTCTGTCATTATAATGGCAGAAAGACACATAATGTCCCACTCTCCAGCATTTTGTAATTTTGCACCCTTTGGTGCCTTTCATGTGGCACTAAGGCGGGCTTTGCACACTATGACATCGCAGGTGCGATGTCGGTGGGGTCAAATTGAAAGTGACGCACATCCGGCATCGCATGCGACATCGTAGTGTGTAAAGTCTAGATGATACGATTAACGAGCGCAAAATCGTCGTAATCGTATCATCGGTGCAGCGTCGGCGTAATCCATAATTACGCTGACGCGACGGTACGATGTTGTTCCTCGCTCCACATCGCTGTGTGTGAAGCCGCAGGAGCAAGGAACATCTCCTACCGGCGTCACTGCGGCTTCCGTAGGATATGCGGAAGGAAGGAGGTGGGCAGGATGTTTACATCTTGCTCATCTCCGCCCCTCCGCCGCTATTGGCCGCCTGCCGTGTGACGTCGCTATGACGCCGCACGACACGCCCCCTTAATAAGTAAGAGTGAGTACAGGAGGGGAGAGCAGTGTGCCTGCAGGAGGGGAGAGCAGTGTGCCTGCAGCAGGGGAGAGCAGTGTGCCTGCAGGAGGGGAGAGCAGTGTGCCTGCAGGAGGGGGGAGCAGTGTGCCTGCAGGAGGGGAGAGCAGTGTGCCTGCAGGAGGGGGGAGCAGTGTGCCTGCAGGAGGGGAGAGCAGTGTGCCTGCAGGAGGGGGGAGCAGTGTGCCTGCAGGAGGGGGGAGCAGTGTGCCTGCAGGAGGGGGGAGCAGGGGAGAGTCCAGCAATTGTCTTCTCAGGTCCCCCCTGTGCCTGCAATAGAAAAAGCAGACAAACGGGACTCAGAGAAAGCAGCCAGAGGAGCTCTCAGGCTCTGGTGCTGCAATGCTGCCAACCTGTGCCCTCAGCGCCCCCCAGCACCACGCCAGCCTGTGCCCTCAGCGCCCTCCAGCACCACGCCAGCCTGTGCCCTCAGCGCCCTCCAGCACGACGCCAGCCTGTGCCCTCAGCGCCCCCCACCACCACGCTAGCTTGTGCCCTCAGCACCACGCCAGCCTGTGCCCTCAGCACCATGCCAGCCTATGCCCTCAGCGCCCCCCAGCACCACGCCAGCCTGTGCCCTCAGCACCCCACCAGCCTGTGCCCTCAGTGCCCCCCCAGTGCTGCCAATCTGTGCCCTCAGCGCCCCACCAGCCTGTGTCCTCAGTGCCCCCCAGTGCTGCCAGCTTGTGCCCTCAGTGCCCCCCAGCCTGTGCCCTCAGCTCCACCCAGCACCACGCCAGCCTGTGCCCTCAGCGCCACCCAGCACCACGCCAGCCTGTGCCCTCAGTGCTCCCCGCAGTTCTGCCAGCATGTGACCTCAGTGCCCCCCTGCAGTGCTGCCAGCTTGTGCCCTCAGCGCTCCCCCGCAGTGCTGCCAGCTTATGCCTTAAGCACCCTCCAGTGCTGCCAGCTTGGGCCCTCAGCGTGTTCCACCGCTGCCAGCCTGTGCGCTAAGCATCCCTAGGGCCAGTATGTATGCCCCACAGGCCACCACTGTCAGTATGTAGGCTCCACAGGACCCAGTAATGTGTATGTATAGGAAAACATTCCACACATGCACAAACTCACACAAACACACACAAACTCACACAAACACATGCACACGCACATATTATATGCTCACCTTACCTTCCGTTCCATCGCCGGCCTGCTGGGACTTGCTGTTCGCTAGCATGGGCTGTGTATCAGGTAACCATGACGACGAGGGAGGAACGTCTGCACCCAGAGCGCTGACGTCAAAGACAGGAGCCTCTGATTGGTCAGCGCGCTGCCTTTGAGTAGCGTCTGACAGCGGAAGTTCCTGCTTCATCTCCGATGGTTACCGATACACAGCCTTGAGCGGCGAACTACAGGACCCAGGAGGTCGGCGATGGAACGGAAGGTACACATATTATTCTCACCTTACCTTCCGTTCCATCGCCGGCCTCCTGGGTATTGTAGTTCGCCGTGAGGATTCCTTCCTCGTCGCGATGCATCGGCGAACTACAACTAAGTGCGCACTTTGCGTTTTTTCCCCATGTTAACACTGCGTTTTGAACTGCAGCATTTCAGTGCCAAATTGCATGTGTTCTGCTTCCCCAGCAAAGTCTATGAGAAGTCCGAAAATTAAATGCGCTTGCTGCATTTGTAAACGCAGCGTTTTGGATGCCAAAAATCGCTGTGGAAAAAAAAGCAGCATGTCACTTCTTTTGTGCGTTGTAGCTGTGTTCTCCACCCATTGAAATCAATGATATGGGTCAAAACGCAACCAAAATGCACTTGGACTGCATTTTTGTTGCGTTCTGCATGCTTTTCTGACAAACAAAACGCAGGTCTTTTCAGTCTCTCTCTGTCGATGTCAGTCTCTTTCTCTGTCAGTTGGTCGCTCTGTCTGTCACTCTCTGTCCGTCGGTCGGTCTCTCTCTCTGTCGCTGCACGGCTGTCATACTGCTCCGGCGGCTTTTCCTCTTTTGAAAATGCCGGCCACTCATTATTCCATCTCATATTCCCTGCTTTCCCCGCCCACCGGCGCCTAAGATTGGTTGCAGTTAGACACACCCCCACACTAAGTGACAGCTGTCTCACTGCAACCAATCACAGCCGCCAGTGAGCGGGTCTATATCGTGCAGTAAAATAGATAAATAAATAATTTAAAAAAACAGTCTCCCCCAATTTTGATACCAGCCAGGGTAAAGCCACATGGCTGAAGGCTGGTATTCTCAGGATGAGAGCTCCACGTTATGGGGAGCCCCCCAGCCTAACATTATCAGCCAGCAGCCGCCCGGAATTGCCGCATCCATTGGATGCGACAGTCCTGGGACTCTTCCCGGCTCATCCCGAATTGCCCTGGTGCGGTGGCAATTGGGGTAATAAGGAGTAAATGGCAGCTCATAGCTGCCACTAAGTCCTAGGTTAATCATGGCAGGCGTCTCCCCGAGATACCTTCCATGATTAACCTGTAGGTTAAAGAAAATAAACACATACACCCAAAAATCCTTTATTTGGAATAAAAGACAAAAAAAACCCTCTTTTTACCATTTTATTAAACCCCCAAATACCCCTCCATGTCCGATGTAATCCACATGAGGTCCCACGACGCATCCAGCTTCGCTACATGAAGCTGACAGGAGCGGCCACAGAATACGATTGCTCTCTGTCAGCTCCACGCAGCAACTGAAGTGAGCCACACGATCAGCGATGACATCACTCAGGTTACCCGCGGCCACCACTGGATCCTCCAACTGTGACAGCAAGTCGCCCGAGTGACTGAAGTGAGCTGCGCGATCAGCGATGACATCACAGGTGAGTTGCGGTCTCAGGTGGAGGACTCCAGCTGGCCGCGGGTAACCTGAGTAACGGCACCGCTGATGGCGCTGCTCACTTCAGTCACTCGGGATTTGTGGTCACCGGTGCGTCCTTCAAGTGTGACCGCTAACCAGGACGCGACACACAGACAGAGCCGTGGGATGACAATGAAGTCGGGTGAAGTTCATCTGAGTTCAATCTCATCGCGCAACTCTGTCTGTGCCTGCTGTCAGCGGGCATGTAGCAGAGCTGAATTGACGGGGAAACGCACTGTCAAAAATGCATCCAAAACGCATGTAAAACGCATGGAAAATGCATCCAAAATGTTTTGGGTGCATTTTTTTTTTTTTACAAACGCAGTGTTTACATTTGTCCAGTCTGCCAGAGGGTGTGCTCTCTCCCGCACTGCACAGAACGCAACGTGCGCACATACCAAGCTGAGGTCACGCTGGCATATCACATGTGATGCGATATGCTAATGACCCTCGGCTCCTGCTGTGCTGTGAGCGTGAGCCATTACACTGTGATCTGATCCTGCCGTCAGATCACAGCTGAGGAAAAGAGGGAGGGATTAAGGATGTCAGGCGTTCAGTTGGGATGAGCCCTGAGCCTTGCTGTCTTTCTAAAGGCGGCCGGATCAGCGGACGAGAGCACCCACTGACCCCCGTGTCTCCACAATTGGAACAATCAGAACAGTAAGTTGCCTGTATTCACTAATTCCTCCCATTAAAGCACAGTATTATTACAGATATTTTATCTAATAGAGCGGATCTGTCATGAAGTCTGCAGTTTTGTACATGGGGCAGATTTAGGGGACAGATCTGCTTTAAAACAGAATTTTGTGGTTTAAAATATTCTAGTTTAAAAGTAACACGGCCAAGTTTGCATTTATATTTTAATTTACTACTTAGAAATAAATCTATGTATATTTTTTTAATTATTGTTTCTAAAACAATGTTTGTCATTGCTGACTGGGTGTGGTAAGAGGCGTGGCCATGGGCGTGGCCTAAAAATTTGCCGCGCCAAGCTCCACGCGACGCAAACTTTGTCCCTCTTTCCCTTCTTTAAAAGTTGGGAGGTATGCCTTATCATGTCCCCCATTGCCCTATCATGTCCCCCATTGCCCAAGAATTTCCCCCATTGCCCTATCATGTCCCAATTAAATTTCTACCATAATGTCCCCCACTCTCAGATAATGTCCTTTGTATAGTAACACCGCTCCTCCCCACAATGGTCCCTGCATCTAAAATGATTCTCCATGTCATGTTCGGCTCCTCAGGAGCACTTACCCGGTGCCCGCTCGTCCTTTTCTTCCGTGTGGCCCTGGGGATGACGGAAGTCGGTGCGGGGCTGAGGAGCTCTTCTGCCTCAGCCCTGGCGCCACACTGTTCTGTTTGTGCACCTCAAAGACACGCGTACATCTGAGTATGAGAGGCGAAGTCTGCAGGTCCTGCGCGCACCTCATATCGTGCAGCAGGGCCGCCTCTAGGAATTTCAGGGCCCCATACTGGCAACATTTTTGGGCCCCCTTGAGACTCCGCCCAGGCTCCACCCCTCAAACCTTTCACACTCTTAACGCCATGCTTGGAAAAACGTGTAATATATATATATATATATATACACACATAGCGTTGGTCTGGCTTGCGGGAGGGGGGGGAGGGGCGCTCCTGACCTGGAGGCACCCGGAGCTTATGAGCTGCAGCGCGGCAGGGGCAGAGCAGAAGCGGCTTCAGCGAAAATGATGCATTGCATTCAGTGGTGGAGCAGTGAGGACCTGCGGTGATGTCATTCCCATGTGACCGTGTGGGAGAAGCCAGGCAGGAAATACCGAGGAAGATGTGACCGAGGAAGATGTGCCTGGTTAGAGATATGGGGGGGGAGGGTGAGTGGCATATCAGGGGTCCAGGCTGTGACACAGGGGTGTTAAGGGATACTATTTGTATAGAACATGGGGTTTCAGTGTGTTTGAGAGGAGGAGTAATTTAGGGTACAGCCAGTCTGTATGAGATATGCAGGACATTGGGGTGCGTGGTGCGTGTGCTTTGGGGGTGCAGGGTGTGCGTGATTTTGGGGTGCTGGGTGTGCATGATTTGGGGGTGCAGGGTGTGTGTGATTTTGGGGTGCTGGGTGTGTGCACCAGTCCCTGCTGTATGACATGAGTGAAGTCCACACAGTAATCATATATCAGTAAGGATTAGGGAAAGAGGGATAGCAGCAGTCAGAGCATGCGATGGGATTGGGAAAGCTGGGTGCTGAGCTGAGAGAAAGAGGCTCTCTTACTCGTCACCCAGCCTTTCTATGTTCTGATATCCGTCTTGTCCCCAGCTCCCCAGCTCCCAGCTTTCACATTCTCTGATATCATGGGAAAGCTGGGTGCTAAAGACAAAAGATGGCTATCAGAATATAGAAAAGCTGGGTGCTGAGGAAAAGAACCGAGTGTCCAGAGTAATTATCCTGTACCCCAAGTGTTTTATCCTGCACCGAGTATCAAGCGTCAGTATCATGTAACCATAGTGTCATTATTCTGTATCCCCAGTGTCAATATCATTATCCTGTACCCAGTGTCATTATCCCGTCCTCCCAGTGTCAGTGTCATTATACTGTACCTACAGTGTCAGTGTCATTTTTGTGTACCCCCAGTGTCACTGTCATTATCCTGAACCCCCAATGTCAGTGTCATTATCCTGTACCCCCAATGTCAGTGTCATTATCCTGTATCCCCAGTGTCACTGTCATTATCCTGTACCCCCAGTGTCACTGTCATTATCCTGTACCCCCAGTGTCACTGTCATTATCCTGTACCCCCAGTGTCAGCATCATTATTCTCTACCCCCAGTGTCAGCGTCATTATCCTGTACCCCGAGTGTCAGCGTCATTATCCTGTACCCCGAGTGTCAGCGTCATTATCCTGTACCCCGAGTGTCAGTGTCATTATCCTGTACCCCGAGTGTCAGCGTCATTATTCTGTACTCCCAGTTTCAGCGTCATTATCCTGTACCCCGAGTGTCAGCATCATTATTCTGTATCCCCAGTGTCAGCATCATTATTCTGTACCCCCAGTGTCAGCGTCATTATTCTGTACCCCCAGTGTCATTCTCCTGTACCCCCAGTGTCATTCTCCTGTACCCCCAGTGTCATTATCCTGTACCCCCAGTGTCATTATCCTGTACCCCCAGTGTCAGTGTCATTATCCTGTACCCCCAGTGTCAGTGTCATTATCCTGTACCCCCAGTGTCAGTGTCATTATCCTGTACCCCCAGTGTCAGTGTCATTATCCTGTACCCCCAGTGTCAGTGTCATTATCCTGTACACCCAGTGTCAGTGTCATTATCCTGTATCCCCATTGTCATTATCCTGTATCCCCAGTGTCAGTGTCATTATCCTGTACCCCCAGTGTCATTATCCTGTACCCCCAGTGTCATTCTCCTGTACCCCCAGTGTCATTATCCTGTACCCCCAGTGTCATTATCCTGTACCCCCAGTGTCAGTGTCATTATCCTGTACCCCCAGTATCAGTGTCATTATCCTGTACCCCCAGTGTCAGTGTCATTATCCTGTATCCCCATTGTCATTATCCTGTATCCCCAGTGTCAGTGTCATTATCCTGTACCCCCAGTGTCATTATCCTGTACCCCCAGTGTCATTCTCCTGTACCCCCAGTGTCATTATCCTGTACCCCCAGTGTCATTATCCTGTACCCCCAGTGTCAGTGTCATTATCCTGTACCCCCAGTGTCAGTGTCATTATCCTGTACCCCCAGTGTCAGTGTCATTATCCTGTACCCCCAGTGTCACTGTCATTATCCTGTACCCCCAGTGTCACTGTCATTATCCTGTACCCCCAGTGTCACTGTCATTATCCTGTACCCCCAGTGTCAATGTCATTATCCTGTACCCCCAGTGTCAGTGTCATTATCCTGTACCCCCAGTGTCAATGTCATTATCCTGTATCCCCAGTGTCAGTGTCATTATCCTGTACCCCCAGTGTCAGTGTCATTATCCTGTACCCCCAGTGTCAGTGTCATTATCCTGTATCCCCATTGTCATTATCCTGTACCCCCAGTGTCAGTGTCATTATCCTGTACCCTCAGTGTCATTATCTTAGGCTATATGTAAATACTCATCAGGGTCTCAAAACTGCATGAATTTCCTTCCCCAGCAAAGTCTATGAGATTTTATTTTGGCTGTCCGCACATTGCAGTTTTTTTGGCTGCGTCTTTGTGGTGACCACTGCAGCATGTCAATTCTTTTTGCCTTTTTCTCTGCATTTTTCACCTATTGAATGCATCGGACAAAAATGCAGCAAAAACACATGCGGTTTGTTTGATGTGTTTTTTTCTGGTGGATGCAATTTTGTGTGTTTTTTTGGGGCCTGAAACGCTGCATCTTTGTGGTCAGAAAAAAACGCAGCGTGTGCACATAGCCTATATGTGGTGATAGTACAGGAGGGGCCTCAGTATAAATACTGTATATGTAAAAAAAGCCTGATCTGTCTATAGAGCAGTGTTGTCAGAATACACAGGACTAGAGAAGGGTTTATCCAACATGTAACACTATTTTGGAAACTATAGTGCGGCTTTTATAGGCCTCTGTCCCCACAGAATGACTGGTCACATCCAGTACAGACACCGGGGCCGATCATTACTGATAATTATGTAATGTGTGACGGTGGAAACAGAAGACAAATATTCACCAGTCTCCAGATGGAAGAGTGTATGGAGGGTAATGCTGCGCACCAACACTACTGACTCTAAAGGGGCATTACACGCTGCGACAGGGGCGGACTGGGGTGTCTGGGGCCCACCAGGAGAATTGACTCCAGGGGCCCACCCTACAGCTAAATATAAACACCCATTAGCGTTATCCCCATTATTGTGTTGCTTTGACTGTATACACAGGCAGCTCCTGCACATCTATATTGTGCACCATAACTGGGATGTACAATTATAGTCATTTGCAGTAATGGGGTCTTTGGTGAAAACAAATTATCACTGATCCACAGCGTAGGTTGGTGATAACTTATTGATCGGTGGAACCAGACCAGTGGAAACCGCACCGATCGGAAGATTGGGGAACTTTTTGCAGCAGCGAGTGGGGTGTGTGACCGCAGCTCCATTCATCCTCTGTGGGGTGGGATGTGTGACCGCAGCTCCATTCATCCTCTGTGGGGTGAGGTGTGTGACAGCAGCTCCATTCATCCTCTGTGGGGTGAGGTGTGTGACCGCAGCTCCATTCATCCTCTGTGGGGTGAGGTGTGTGACCGCAGCTCCATTCATCCTCTGTGGGGTGAGGTGTGTGACAGCAGCTCCATTCATCCTCTGTGGGGTGAGGTGTGTGACCGCAGCTCCATTCATCCTCTGTGGGGTGGGGTGTGTGACCGCAGCTCCATTCATCCTCTGTGGGGTGAGGTGTGTGACCGCAGCTCCATTCATCCTCTGTGGGGTGAGGTGTGTGACCGCAGCTCCATTCATCCTCTGTGGGGTGAGGTGTGTGACAGCAGCTCCGTTCATCCTCTGTGGGGTGAGGTGTGTGACCGCAGCTCCATTCATCCTCTGTGGGGTGGGATGTGTGACCGCAGCTCCATTCATCCTCTGTAGGGTGGGATGTGTGACCGCAGCTCCATTCATTCTCTGTGGAGCAGCCGGATAATAACAAGCGCAGCGCTCGCAGCCACTAAGGGAATGAATGGATCAGGGGTCGAGTCGGACACGAGCTCAAGTGTAATGGGGGATAAAAGTTGCACGATCGGTGCAGGTCCCAGCAATCGGACCCCACTGATGAATAAGTTATCACTTATCTTTAGGCCACGTTCACACACTTTTTCTCTGATTTTACTGCTCCTGGTTTTGGCTTCAAATACTGAGGTAAAAAAAACTCACTGAATACTCAGCGTGTGAACGTGGCCTTAGTAAAGGTGATTACTTGTTTTCACTGGAGATTCTCGGTAAGTGCATATTTACTGCAGTGTAATAGTCACAGGACAGGGCAGGACAGGGAGGGGAGGGGTTAAATGTTTAAGTATTTAATTTCTACTGGAAAAAATCTCCCCCTTATAGAGAGAAAAAGTGACCTCCATACACAACACAATCCACTATACCAAAATCAATAATACCATATACAAGGGGGAAATACCGCCACACCGCGACCAGACAACATATTACCACCAAACAGTGAACAAATACAGCCACATACAAGGGGGAAATACCGCCACACCGTGACCAGACCACATATTACCACCAAACAGTGAACAAATACAGCCACATACAAGGGAGAAATACCACCACACCGTGAACAGACCACATAGTGACCGAATACAGCCACATACAAGGGAGAAATACCGTGACTGACTTACCAGTGACGTCTCTAGCTGACTTTATTCATCTTCGCTTTTTCTCTTCATCCGGCGCTGACCGTCATCACTTCTTCCTGCCATGATGCGACTCTGCAGAAAATAACAGTCACCTATAGCCGATCACTCCCAGGGCACATTCCTCACTATTTCCCCAATTTCTACACCACGTCAGACTCTTGTTTCCCCATTGGAGACAGTATCCTCAAAATTAACTTATATTTCATCAGTAATAATGTCCCCTAACTTGCCCCTACAGTAATTATGCCCCACGTGCCACCATAAACTAATAATGTATGTCCCTCATTCTGGCCCCATATAGTAATTATGTCCCTCATCCTGGCCCCTTTTATTTAATAATGTCTGGGGAAACAAGTGGAATCAGAAGGGGTTGTTAATTGCTTCCTGCACAAAATATCCCCCCACACACTGCTCCTCTCCAAAATAGTCCCACAAAGTGCCCCTTTCCAAAATGTCCCCCCCAAAATTTCTCTTTCTATAATATCTCCCCCAACTACATCCCTGTATAAATCCCCCCCTCCTCATTATACTATGCTGCCTTCCAAAATCTTTGATGCCTCATAATGTCCCCCATTGCCCTATAATGTACCAATTTCTTTCACAACGTCCCCCACTGACCTATAATGCTCCAATTTGCTTCATAATGGCCCCCATTACCCTATAATGTCCTTCCACTGCCCTATAATGTCCCCCACTGCCCTATTATGTCCCCCACTGCCCTATTATGGCCCCCACTGCCCTATTATGTCCCCCACTGCCCTATTATGTCCCCCACTGCCCTATTATGTCCCCCAATTGCCCTATTATGGCCCCCACTGCCCTATTATGGCCCCCACTGCCCTATTATGTCCCCCACTGCCCTATTATGGCCCCCACTGCCCTATTATGTCCCCCACTGCTCCATAATATGCTCCATAAAGTCCCCCACCGCTTCTTAATGCCACTAGTAAAATAACACTGCTCCTCCCCCACCCGCAGCCCCTCATATAAAAGTACATCTTCGGCTCCTCTGGAGCGCTTATCTGTGCCTGCGCGTCCTCCTCTTCATCCCTGCAGCTGCGGCCCCGGTGATGATGATGATGTCGGTGCAGGACTGAGGCGCGCTCCTCTGCAGCCCTGGCGATGACGGTACATTGCGGGGCTGAGCAGAGCTGCTCTCCCTCCTGTCACCGGCCGCACTGTACAAATGTATTGCGAACCTGAAAGACGCGCATACATCTGAATACCAGCGCGGTCGGTGCAGTCCTGGGGACTCCCGCAGTGCAGCGCTAGGACCTTTGGTGAGTCACATGACACATGTGATGTCACTAAAGGTCCTGCAACTGCGAAAACTTCAGTGATCATACAGAAGTTGTACGATCACTGAAGTTTACGATTGAAAGGCTGGGTGCCAGGGCCCACTCAGGCCTGTGCATGGTGAATGAAACGAAAATTTTGAGTATTAAATGTAACTATAGCTCGATTAATGACTCCGCGCCCCTCTTCACACACACACACACACACAATACAATACATCCCCCCCATCACCCACTACATACACACACACAAATACCATGCACCCCCCATTACCATCTCCCCACGCACACAATGCAATGCACCCCCCCATCACCCCCTACACACACACACACACACACACACACAATACAATGCACCCCCCCCATGACCCCCTACACACACACAATGCACCCCCGATCACCCCTACACACACACACACTACAATGCACCCCCATTACCCCCCACACACACAATACTTCCCCCTCATCACCCACTACACACACAAATACAATGCACCGCCCATCAGCCCCTACACACACACACAATGCACCCCGCATCACCCCCCCCACACACACACACACACACACACACACACCTCCATCACCCCCTACACACACACACACAATACAATGCACCCCTCCATCACCCCCTACACAAGCACACACACACAATACAATGCATCCCCCATCACACCCTACACACACACACACACACACACAAATACCATGCACCCCCCACTACCATCTCCCCACGCACACAATACAATGCACCCCCCCATCACCCCCTACACACACACACACACACACACACACACACACACTACACGCTCCATTACCCCCCACACACAATACATCCCCCCATCACCCGCTACACACACACACAATGCACCGCCCATCAGCCCCTACACACACACACAATGCACCCCGCATTACCACACACACACACACACACACAATGCACCCATCACACCCCACACACACACACACACACACACACACACAATACAATGCATCCCCCATCACACCATACACACACATACAATGCACCCCCCCATCACCCCCTACACACACAATACAATGCATCCCCCATCACACCATACACACACACATACAATGCATCCCCCATCACACCCTACACACACACACACAAATACCATGCACCCCCCACTACCATCTCCCCACGCACACAATACAATGCACCCCCCCATCACCCCCTCCAAACACACACACACACACACACACACACACAATACAATGCACCCCCCATCACCTCCTACACACACACAATACAATGCATCCCCCATTACCCATACACACAATACACGCTCCATTACCCCCCCACACACAATGCACCCCCCATCACCCCCTACACACTCACCCACAATACAATGCACCCCCACTACTCCCTACACACACAATGCACCCCCATTACTCCCTGCACACACAATGCACCGTCCATCAGCCCCTACACACACACAATGCACCCCGCATCACCCCCTACACACACACAATGCACCCCCCCATCACCCCCTACACACACACACACAATGCACCCCTCCATCACCCCCTACACACACACACACAGACACATACAATACATCCCCCCCATCACCCACTACACACACACACAATACCATGCACCCACCATTACCATCTCCCCACGCACACAATACAATGCACCCCCTCCAAACACACACACACACACAATGCACCCCTCCACCACCCCCTACACACACACACACACACACACACACAATACAATGCATCCCCCATCACACCCTACACACACAATGCACCCCCCCCATCACCCCCTACATACACACACACACAAAATACAATGCATCACCCCCCCCCACACACACACTACAATGCATCACCCCCTCCAAACACACACACACACACACAATACAATGCACCCCCATTACCCATACACACACACACAATACACGCTCCATTACCACCCCACACACAATGCACCCCCCATCACCCGCTACACACACACACAAATACAATGCACCCCCACTACTCCCTACACACACAATGCACCCCCATTACTCCCTACACACACACAATGCACCGTCCATCAGCCCCTACACACACACAATGCACCCCGCATCACCCCCTACACACACACAATGCACCCCCCCATCACCCCCTACACACACACACACAATGCACCCCTCCATCACCCCCTACACACACACACACACACACACACACATACATACAATACATCCCCCCCCATCACCCACTACACACACACACTGTTAAAAAATATACTCTTAAATATATTTTTCTTCAAAATACGTAAAGCCGCATGAAAGAAAGAACTTCCAAAGATGTAAAAAATAAATGTATTTTATCTATTTAAAAAAATGGTTGCCAGGGTTCAGTTACAGAAAGGAAAAATAATATACTTTGGTAGATTACGCAAAGAGTTCATTTAGTCCATAATGATCTATGGGAAGTCTTTACCCATCTTTCTTTGGTTCCTGAACGGCAATGCATGGGATGTCATCTCTTAGGCTGGACAGCGTGTCTTCATCTTTGCAGCCTCGAGTCTTCTCACAGCAGGCAGTGTGGAGCGGCCCCCCGTAACCCCCTCCATCGTGTATTATATACCAGCTGCTCAGCCCATATAGGGTGTTCTAGTGGAACATAGTTGAATATAGTTCCATATTACGTAACCTTCTGGAAGCCTCGGGAAGCTTCTGGAAGGATTTATATATATCCTTCCATGCTCAGCATATATATTCAATATGGATAGTTTAATACTTATTCCTTATAAAAACTTAATTAATAAACTATGCCCTCCAACATAAACAGAACTGTGAACTTATATGTCTTACTATAACATATCTGATAACTAGATGTATTAATTTTAATGCTTTTTAACAAACCCCCCTTGAAGCGGGTGGAGTAACCCCGAAAATTAATTAATACATCATTAATACAACAAATCTTCTTTCCTTATTTGGCGATAATGGATTAATATCAATAATAATGATGAATAATAATTAATTTGCATTATTCATGTTATAAGTTCAATAATATAATATTGTGGATTCCTGTTATGACAGGCTGTGACTGATCAATCATATAAAAATGTATATAACTATACTTCGCTAGACCTAAAAAGAAATGCAAAAACCAAATCCGGTCACCATAAGAAGACATCAACTCAGAGGACATCATATCTCCGATGTAATCCGGCATAAACACAGTCTCTTAGAAATAAATCCTTTGATAAAAATGAATGGTTACCAATTCATACAGTCCCATATTGCGTTTATCATTGTTAGATCAAAGTCCATAAACTTTATTTTTTATTGCAAAGTCGATAGCCAATGCTGATAAACCATAGTTCATGAATGTAGAAGAATAACAAAAGTCTTTGATGTCTGTGCAGTGTGATTTACACTAGTCACCTTTCATGCTGCCTGTTGTCAAATAACCCAGGAACAGATGTTAAGACGTTCTTGGTCAGCACGACAGGGGTTAACTTTAACACGTCATTGCTCTTCTTAGTAACTTTAGGGAGGTCTTAATGCACAGACCATGTGTCATTGTCCATCTTGGAACCATAGGAGCACTATGTTTGAGATGCAAGCACGGTAAGTGTATTTTGCATGTTACACAGTCTTATTTGAGACGTTACCTTTTGGACCTTTTTGCAGAATCCCTTTTAACTTTAGGAAAAATATAAAGTCGTTTTATCTTCTATAATCTTGATTGAAGACTTCATTCCCTACCTAAATACCAAATATGGCAATACCTATCACTAATAAATGTCACAGCGTACCATAACTCTAATACTATAATACCATGTCATTATTATTATCGTAAAAGTATTAATATAATTGATACTCAGAATGATAAAATACTGCATAATGGTATAGACAATAGTATTTTCTTGTAATGACCTTTTTTGTCATTGGTGCATTACCCTTCCAAACCCATAGGTGGCAATGTGTTGAATGTAACCAAAATATAATATAAAGTATGAAATAATATAATGTGTACCTATAACATGTATCATATTATAAATATAAAAGGCAACAATGTGGCTTTTAGTTAGATCATTTGTAAATTATAAACCAAAGCAAATAACCTTTTAGAAAAGACTGGATGATACCATCAAAACACAACAATACCCATTATAAATTATTATTGATTAAAAATATAATATATATTATTTGTAAATATAGGAAGGTAAACCTAGATGTACCTTAATCTTCCATCTTTATTACTCTAATTTAATTTATTTGATTTGTCTATTATTTATTAAATAACCTACTATAAAGAAATGTGTAACTATAAGTAATATTTCATCCATATTAATATAAAAATAATGTATTACTAGGAAATAAACAATTGTATATATTGATGAAAAAAGTATCTTTTCTTCCAAAAAATGGAACTTTTCCCTTTTAATATGATTCATATTTAATAAAGTAATATTCTTATATTAGATATTACTGAACTAAATATTGAAGTGTTTTCTCAATTGAGATATTTAAAATCTGAAGAAAAAATAAAAATTGTAGAATTTAGATTTTGATTAAAAATGTGAATGTTAAATAATAATTAATATAAAAAATAGGAATAAAGAAAAATGAAAATCGGAATAAAAAATAAAACTTGAAATAAAAATAAGGCCTTCTATGTATATAACACCTATGTCTTTAATAATACATAACCTTAATGTTACCAGATAACCTTAATATTACCAGTATCTTATAAAATTACCAAACCTATCAATAACCAATAAAAATAATTAAGTCATGTAACCTTGCAAATAATACACTTCTCTTAGTATATAAATGCATTATGATATACTTCAAATATATTTTTTTTTTATTCCCAATTCTTCCTTTGTACTTGAAATATTAATTATTAAAGTATCCTGTAAACACATATATTTATCAAATATAAAATGTGTGATTGAGACCAAACCTCTCCCTTTCAATATCATGAAATATGATATTATAAAAATTAATGTGTTTAGATTAAATTAAATTAAAATTTGTGTTGTATATCTTCAAGACCATATTATAAATATCACTTCCATATTTGAAAAGAAAAAATGATTACCAATCTGTGTATCAGTAAAAGAAGTGACTAACACAAAAGATATAAGAAAATCAAAACGTTATAACCTTATTCTGGAATGTAACTCTTCAGAATAAACCCTTAATAAAAAATCCTAATATCTCTATACTAAAGAAATGTCTAAGAATAAGATATATATATCCGGTATAAATTCCTTCATTTATACTTATGTACTATAACTTTTTATCTAATATTATACATACATATTATAACCTCGAAGTTAAAATAAAAATTCCCCTTTTTTTTTTTTTCTCACTCTGGATCCAAGTACTCTGACTTTAGCATTTGCAGCTGCTCAAACAATCAATCATTCATAGACACATCTATGCACACAAGACTGTAACATATACTTTCACATAAAAACATTGACGGACACAAATCCCTGTATTCCCAATTATTCTATGCGCATTTCAAAGATTATGTTACTAATTTGAAGTACTTCTCGAAAAAAAACAAATTCCAATGAATTACAGACTGTACATATGACCATGGAACAAACATTTATTTTTTTTTAGCTTTAGTACCAAGTCACATGCTTTGGTCACGTGCAAGGAACACCATTCCAAGACAGCAAGCAGTTTTATACCACTCCAAAGCTCAGATTACATTTCTAATAACTCTAAAGAAGATATATATTCATTAAAGAAACATTAAAGTAATAGTTCTCTGGCAATTGGTACCTGAGGAAATAATAATATTAATCGTGCTTTCGCGATTAATCTTACCCAATAAAATATATGTTACCTGATTGAGGACAAGAACATATGTAAAAATAAAAAGTTAATACTTCATCAATCTGTTTTACTGATAAATTCTGAGGGAAATAAAAGAATAAAATTATTATCATATTTATGATAAAAAATGAAACACTTAAAATCCGTTACTTTCTCTTATTATTTTATTTTAAATATTATTATTCATATACAGAGATCAAATTATTATTTATAACATTAAACTATCATTTGACTAAATGAAAATATGACCTTGATTTACTATCACTACTTTTAATATATATATATATATATATATATATATATATATATATATATATATATATATATATATATATATATGTATATATATATATATATATATATATATGTATTGATTCACTGTATATGAATAAGCACATTTGTCAAACAATAAAATTAATTTACCCAGAAATCCACTTTATTTAACTGAAGACCATACCTAATTTTTTCTTCAAAGATTCGATTTATTAGATTCCCTTTGAACTTATAGGAATCTCGGAACTTATGTAATTCAAGGCTTTCTCTTATATGAGAGAGAATGTCCCTCTCTGAAAGACCCCCCAGCTGTTGCTGGCTATCAAATCCTATCCCAGGGAGAGGATCTCCACAAGACACCTGTTTCTGGTTTTCAAAGCTTTTACTCATCATTTGTCTGGGATCCTCAATCCCAGTGATCGATCCCGTCACTGGTGACAAGGGTTTTTCCTGTGGAAAAAGACTTTTAGATGACAGAAATTGGGGTGGATTGTATGGTTTGTAACACGTATGCATCTTCCTCCGAATTGCATATACCCTGTCACAGAAATATCTGGATCTGGGAGACACTGTTGGTTTTTCACGGAAACTCTCCCTTTTTCGTATTGGTTTTTCAGAATTAATTAATTTCTGTTTTGAATGACTTTGGCGATTTCTAACAAAATCGATAAATGTCGTACATTCGAATAGGGACTTTTTATTTAATGCCACTGCACAGGCTGCATTATCAAGGAAATGAAATTTCTTGATGAATAAACGTATCATTCCATCCAATCTGACATTTGGAATGACCGCCCTATACAAACGTTCAAAAACGGACATAAATGAGAACGTACTCTCATTCTGTTCAATTTGTAATTCCTTCAACATCTCATAGTTTGGATCAGATTCATTCCTTGCACAGAAGATGAGATATTTCAGCCTTATAATATCGTTATCATTTGAACAATCCAATGTCTCATTGTCAGAAGACTTTTTTAATGCCAATTGTCTAAAGAAATGCTGAGGTAACCACATACGGAATAACTGATTTGTCTCACAATTGGTTAAATTTAACCTCTCGATGGAACTTTCAAATATCTCTGAATTTCTGCAAACATGTATTTTAGGATTATATGCGGGAATTAATTTGCATATGTCCAATAAATTTTTTCTAAGTGTAATCCCTAACTTAGCCTGTTCTATTTTTAGAAACTGATCGTCGCCATTTTCTCTCTCCACTTGTCCTTCTCTGACAGCTTTCTGCCTGTGTCCCATTCTGGCTCCTCCCCCTTCTGGCTTCACTACGTCATTTCCTGCTTCTTTCTCAGTATCTTGAAAGGCACCTTGATTAGGTAACACGTGTCTGTCGCCATTATCAAAATTCTGATTTACAAAATTACAGTCTAAATCATCTGACTGATCATTTACAACATTACAGTCAGAATTCACCATATCACTGACTGACATTCCAAGTTCTAAGCAGTCTTTGGATTTCTCTGTCACTAACTCTCCTGACAATTCAGGTTGTCTATTTCCACCATTTTTACACTTTTCTACGATTAACTTGTGAAAATCATAGACTAAATGACAGACATTTCTGATTTTCTGTTTCTCTCTATTAAAAGACCTTGCACATTCTATACGTGAATTCTCAAGTTCACACTCCCCATAAAAGCGTAACCAAATCTCTTCTACATTAGAAATATCTGGATAAGTGAACTGAAGTTTACTTTGCTTAACATATGAAGAGATAAAATCCATTTTCTTACCTGAAATGATCAGATGATCTGATGGATGATCCTGTAAAACTTGATTCACCTTGTTCAGCACGTCCAATACTTCTTATGGACTGACTCTATCTTTCTTGCTCAAAAATACGTCAAAAGTTAACTTCTGTAACTTTGTAAAGACTTTAAAGTTCATTTAAAAAAAAAAACATTCATGCTACTTGACTTATACGTATTTCCTAGGTTCTGCGTGATTTTTTTATAAATTGTCGATTCCTGATCCTTTGCAGGAAGCATATGTCCAGTCCCCCCTTATGCAAAGTGAAGGAACAACAAAAAATGCAAAAAAATTACGAATGGGTGGCTCACCAAAATGTTAAAAAATATACTCTTAAATATATTTTTCTTCAAAATACGTAAAGCCGCATGAAAGAAAGAACTTCCAAAGATGTAAAAAATAAATGTATTTTATCTATTTAAAAAAATGGTTGCCAGGGTTCAGTTACAGAAAGGAAAAATAATATACTTTGGTAGATTACGCAAAGAGTTCATTTAGTCCATAATGATCTATGGGAAGTCTTTACCCATCTTTCTTTGGTTCCTGAACGGCAATGCATGGGATGTCATCTCTTAGGCTGGACAGCGTGTCTTCATCTTTGCAGCCTCGAGTCTTCTCACAGCAGGCAGTGTGGAGCGGCCCCCCGTAACCCCCTCCATCGTGTATTATATACCAGCTGCTCAGCCCATATAGGGTGTTCTAGTGGAACATAGTTGAATATAGTTCCATATTACGTAACCTTCTGGAAGCCTCGGGAAGCTTCTGGAAGGATTTATATATATCCTTCCATGCTCAGCATATATATTCAATATGGATAGTTTAATACTTATTCCTTATAAAAACTTAATTAATAAACTATGCCCTCCAACATAAACAGAACTGTGAACTTATATGTCTTACTATAACATATCTGATAACTAGATGTATTAATTTTAATGCTTTTTAACACACACACAATACCATGCACCCACCATTACCATCTCCCCACGTACACAATACAATGCACCCCCTCCAAACACACACACACACACACACACAATGCACCCCCCATCACCCCCTACACACACACACAATGCACCCCCATTACCCCCTACACACAATGCACCCCTCTATCACCCCCTACATACACACACACAATACACGCTCCATTACCCCCCCACACACACTACATCCCCCATCACCCGCTACACACACACACAAATACAATGCACCCCCACCACTCCCTACACACACAATGCACCCCCATTACTCCCTACACACACACACAATGCACCGTCCATCAGCCCCTACACACAATGCACCCCGCATCACCCCCTACACACACACAATGCACCCCCCATCACCCCCTACACACACACACACACAATGCACCCCTCCATCACCCACTACACACACACACACACACACACACACAATACCATGCACCTCCTCCAAACACACACACACACACACAAAGCACCCCCCCATCACCCCCTACACACACACACACACACACACACAATGCACCCCCATTACACCCTACACACAATGCACCCCTCCATCACCCCCTACATACACACACACACACAATGCATCCCCCATCACCCTCTACACGCACACACACAATGCATCACCCCCTACACACACACACACAATACAATGCACCCCCCCATCACCCCCTACACACACACAATACAATGCACCCCCCAACACCCCCTATACACACACACACACAATACATCCCCCATCACACCCTACACACACACACACACACACACACAATGCACCCCCCCCATCACCCTCTACACACACACAATGCATCACCCCCTACACACACACACACACACACACATAATACAATGCACCCCCCATCATCCCTTATACACACACACACAATGCAGCCCCCCATCACTCCCCACACACACACACACACACACACACACAATACAGTGCACCCTCCATTACCCCTCCCCCACATACAATGCAATGCACCCCCCATTACCCCCTACACACACACACACAATACAATGCACCCCCCATCACACCCTACACACACACACACACACACACACAATGCACCCCCCCATCACCCTCTACACACACACACAATACATCACCCCCTACACACACACAATACATCACCCCCTACACACACACACACACACACAATACAATGCACCCCCCATCACCCCCTACACACACACACACACACACACACAATACATCCCCCATCACACCCCACACACACAATGCACATCCCCATCACCCTCTACACACACACAATGCATCACCCCCTACAGACACACACACACACACACACACACACAATACATCACCCCCTACACACACACACACACAATACATCACCCCCTACACACACACACACAATACATCACCCCCTACACACACACACACAATACATCACCCCCTACACACACACACACACACACACACACAATGCACCCCCCCATTACCCCCTACACACAATGCACCCCTCCATCACCCCCTACATACACACACACAATACACGCTCCATTACCCCCCCCACACACACTACATCCCCTGTTACGGGGGGCTGTCTGATAATAACCGAAAGGAGTATCAGACAGTCAGGGTCCACCGTGCAAAGACTTTGCTGCAGACTATGGCAGAGTGCGATACCTCTGTTAACTCACAGAAGGATATAATAAGAAAGTAAAGCAATTCCTCCCTTACTTGGAGGGTGTGTAGAATGATCTCTGTTATAATCACAGAGACAAAGGCAATGTGTGCGAAATGGCACCTACCTAGGTCCGCTCTTCTAGTGGTGCAAAAGAGACGAACAGCAGCGTAAGCCGCACAAAGCTCCTACCTGCGTTCGCTCCACTAGTGTGCGAGGACACGAACCACTAGATATGGCACCTGCCTAGGTCCGCTCTTCTAGTGGTGCAAAAGAGACGAACAGCAGCGTAAGCCGCACAAAGCTCCTACCTCTGTTCGCTCCCCTAGTGTGCGAGGATACGAACAACTGCCAGACGCAGTATAAGGAACGTTACCCTAGCGGCAACGTCCACCTACGAGTACAATCACAAGGCCCAGCCAGACCATGTGCCTCAGGCACCTGCCTATGTCCGCTCCCCTAAGAGGTAAGGATACGGACAGCAGCCGAAGCTGTAAGGTATAAGAACGCTACCCTGCCGGTAGCGCTCACCTAGCATAGACAGAGGAATGCCTAGAGGAACGCGCACAGAGCGTCTACTCATATGCATGAACCAAGAGGACTGAGCACCATGCGGCGTGTGTCAGGGTCTTATATAGACTCTGTGCCTCATCCAAGATGGAGGACACCAGAGCCAATCCGCTTCCAGAACGACAGGAGTGACGTCATGCTGGCCTATCACCGAGCAAGACGTCACAAGCACATGACCAGCGACCAATCGGCATAGAAGGTGTCAGAGACATGTGACCTCGTGTCAGCGATGATGTCACCCGCACATGTGCAATGGCTCCAAGATTGGACTTAGTCTCCGGCGCTCGCACATGTGCAGTAGCAAGAAATCTGGACTTAGTCTCCAGCGCTCGCACATGTGCAGTAGCAAGAAATCTGGACTTAGTCTCCAGCGCTCGCACATGTGCAGTAGCAAGAAATCTTGACTTAGTCTCCAGCGCTCGCACATGTGCAGTAGCAAGAAATCTGGACATAGTCTCCAGTGCTCGCAGCAACCGTAACATCCCCCATCACCCGCTACACACACACACACAAATACAATGCACCCCCACCACTCCCTACACACACAATGCACCCCCATTACTCCCTACACACACACACACACACACACAATGCACCGTCCATCAGCCCCTACACACACACACACACACAATGCACCCCTCCATCACCCACTACACACACACACACACACAATACATCACCCCCTACACACACACACACACACACAATACATCACCCCCTACACACACACACACACACACACACACACACACTACAATGCACCCCCCATCACCCCTCCCCCACATACAATACAATGCACCCTACATTACCCCCTCCCCAGACATAATACATTGCACCCCACATCACCACCCCCTGCAGACACAAATTACACTACCCAATCACTACACACAGAGCTTTTTTGGTGCATTTTTTTAGCTGTAGATTTACCTTGGTTTAATGCAAATCCATGCTAATAAAAAGCTGCTTTTTACAGTCCCAGCAAAGTCTATGAGATTTCTGAAATCTCATGCGCACACACAAACACATCAGGTTTTTTTCCTGACGGTTTTGTCAAATAGCTGTGTTTTTGGTCAGGTTTTTAAAGAATGTGTTTTTTCATTGATACAACCCATTTTGTAGAAAAAAAAAAAAAAGCAGAAAATCTGCACCAAAAACGCAGATGACTCAGGAGATTTCCTGCCACAAGATCAGGTTTTGGTCAGGAAAAAAAAAGCACCAAAAAAGCCCTGTGTGAACATAGCCTTATCGGGGATTTCCCTATATGGTGGATACATAGCGGCATTGGTGGATTAACGTTAGGAATCTTTTCCATGTGAAGACGCTGGATAACATTCTGCTTCTTCTTGAATATTATTTGGCAGATGGACTCGGTGGTTTTCCTAGGACAAGGAACGTCCGTGTGTAAGAAAAACTGCGACTGACTGTAATCACAGATTCCAATATTATCTTCAATAAATAAGATGCTACAAGAAATCCCGCGCTATCTGCAGGCACAGGACAGGGCTCTAATGCGCACTGTAGAGTTTGCAAATAGGCGCATGTTATACTGAGAGAAGCCGGAAATGATCAAGTAATAAAAACATTTATGGTAGATATAGTGCGGGTCCCTAGAGGCAATTTCCCTGGTAGGCCCCTTACACCCCAGTCTGACTCTGTGTGTATATATATATATATATAAATATATATATATGTACATATACAGTACAGACCAAAAGAAAAGGTGAACGGATGGACTCTACGTGGCTGGTTCCCACCGTGAAGCATGGAGGAGGAGGTGTGATGGTGTGGGGGTGCTTTGCTGGTGACATTATTGGGGATTTATTAATTTATTAATAGCAGTGGCGTGCTATTCCATCCGTTTGCGTTTAGTTGGACCATCATTTATTTTTCAACAGGACAATGACCCCAAACACACCTCCTGGCTGTGTAAGGGCTATTTGACGAAGAAGGAGAGTGATGGGATGCTACGCCAGATGACCTGGTCTCCACAGTCACCAGACCTGAACCCAATCGAGATGGTTTGGGGTGAGCTGGACCGCAGCGTGAAGGCAAAAGGGCCAACAAGTGCTAAGCATCTCTGGGAACTCCTTCAAGACTGTTGGAAGACCATTTCTGGTGACTACCTCTTGAAGCTCACCAAGAGAATGCCAAGAGTGTGCACAGTAGTAATCAAAGCAAAAGGTGGCTACTTTAAAGAACCTAGAATATAAGACATATTTTCAGTTGTTTCACACTTTAAGTATTTCATTCCACATGTGTTAATTCATAGTTTTGATGCCTTCAATTTGACTCTACAATTTTTAGAGTCATAAAAATAAAAAAATCTTTGAATGAGAAGGTGTGTCCAAACGCTTGGTCTGTTGTACTGTATATATATATATATATATATATATATATATATATATATATAAAATTATATAAGGCTTAGTGTATGTGTGTATGTATGTATGTACGTGTGTGTATATATATGTGTGTGTGTGTATGTCCGCTAAAGGAATCCGCACCGTCACATTTATCATGACAAAATTTTGCACAGACGCCCCATGTGACCCAGGGAACGTCAGACTATTGTTTTGAGTGGAAAATTTAACTCTGCCGTTTACAGTTACTCTCCAAAACACCTGCTTCCATTAAAGTCAAAGGAGCTGAGAGCTACAGGTTATTAATAGGAGCTGTAATTGGTTGCTATAGGCAACAAAGGATATTTTTAGTATAATAGGCTTATGTGTGAGGTGATATGATAGCAGCGGAGAGACAGATAGAGAGAAACAGACAGGGAGAGAGACAGAGACAGACAGGAAAATAGACAGACAGGGAAAGAGGCAGACAGGGAAAGAGGCAGACAGGGAAAGAGGCAGACAGGGAAAGAGACAGACAGGGAAAGAAACAGAAAGAGAGAGAGAGAGACAGAGAAAGACAGGGAAAGAGACAGAGACAGACAGTGAAAAAGACAGACAGGGAGAGAGACAGAATAAGAGACAGACAGGGAAAGAGACAGACAGGGAAAGAGAAGGACAGGGAAAGAAACAGACAGAGAGAGAGACAGAAAGACAGGAAGAGAGACAAACAGAAAGAGGAAGTCAGGGAAAGAGGCACACAGGGACATTTACAATCACGAAATTTTGCAAAGACGCCTCATGAGACTCAGGGAACGTTATAGACTATTATTTTGAGTGGAAAATGTAACGCTGCAGTTTACAGTTACTCTCCAAAAAACCTGCCTTTATTAAAGTCAATGGAGCTGGGAGCTACAGGTTAGTAATAGGAGCTGTGATAGGTTGCTATAGGCAATGAAGGATATTCTTAGTATAGTAAGCTTATGTGTGAGGTAATATGATATTGGTGGAGAGACAGATATCAAGAGAGACAGAGAGAGAGACTGAGACAGACAGAGAAAGACAGGGAAAGAGACAGAGAGAGAGAGAGACAGAGACAGACAGAAAGAAGCAGAGAGGGAAAGAGGCAGTCAGGGAAAGATGCAGAGACAAACACAGAGACGGACACACAGAGACAGACACACAAGGAAAGAGACAGACAGGGGCAAACAGGAAAAGAGACAGACAGGGAAGAAGACAGACACACAGAGACAGACACAAAGGGAAGAGATAGACAGGGAAAGAGACAGACAGAGGCTAGGAGAGAAGAAAAGTGGGAAAGAGGCAGTTACTATCCCAGGCAACACTGGGAACTACTGCTAGTGTGTAGATATATATATATATATATATATATATATACACATACATACATATACACACACACATACAGTATATATACTCAAACACACACGGCCAAAAGTGTTAGCACCCTTGAAGTTGTTCCAGATGAAGTATTTCCCTCAAAAAATTACATTACAGACATCACTAGGGGGACGCACAGACGTCACTAGGGGGTCTCACATATATCACTAGGGGGCCACACATTAAAAAATAAGGTCTGGAACACCATTCTAAGTCTGAACTGGGTGCAAAAACCTAAAAAAAACTTCACTATATAGAGAGAAGGTATGCACAAAAGTGACTATGTAAGGGGGTTTTAGGTTTTTGCACCCAGTTCAGACTTAAGCGGGCTTTACACGGTACGATCTATCGTGCGATTTCACGAGCGATCGTACCCACCCCCGTCGTTTGTGCATCATGCGCAAATCGCTGCCCGTATCACCCAAAGTCGTTAAACCCCCGTCACACGTACTTACCTGACGAGCGACCTCGCTGTGGCAGCGAACATCCACTTCCTGAAGGTGGAGGGACGTTCGGCGTCACAGTGTCGTCACACAGCCGCCCGCCAATAGAAGCGGAGGGGCGGAGATGAGCGGAACGTAACATCCCACCCACCTTCTTCCTTCCGCATTGCCGGTGGGTGCCGCGAGACGTAGGTAAGCTGTGTTCATCGTTCCCGGGGTGTCACACGAAGCGAAGTTTGCTACCCCGGGAATGATGAACAACCGGCGCAAAGAAGATTAAACGTTTTTTTAAAAATGAGCGACCTGTACACGACTCGCGATTCGTAACCGATTTGCGATCATTTACAGACGCTCATAGGTGTCACACGGGCCGACGTCGCAAGCGATGCCGGATGTGCGTCACGAAAACCGTGACCCCAATGATCTATCGCACGATAGATCGTCTCATGTAAAGCCCGCATTAGAATGGTGTTCCAGACGTTATTTCTTAATTTGTTTGTAGTCTTTCATTTGTGAACCCAACCCCACCCATACCTATTTCCGGTCCACATCATACATATATAGCCTGGGTCTCAGCTTCCCATACACGGTAAGTTGTTTAACTGCATGAGAGGACACACATTAGCTAGGGACCCCAATATAAGAGAATACCGTGACAAGGTTTTGGGGCTCTGTTGCATTGATCAATTCAATAGCTAAATTTCTCTTTCTTCATATGTTCATGGCAGTTATGCAGATTCCATTGTCATATCTTAATTTTCACATATAGCTATTGTATTTTTCAGGGCAGTATTCACACAGCAGTTTCTGTTTTACATGTATCCCCCTTATATAGTCACTGGTGTGCATACCTTCTCTCTATATAGGGGGGCGCACCGACATCACTAGGGGGCGCACATACATCACTAGGGGGATGCACAGACATCCCTAGGGGGCACAGACATCCCTAGGGGGGCACGGACATCACTTGGGTGGCACGGACAGCAATTGCAGAGCACAGCCATCACTAGGGGGGAAAACATCACTGGGGGTGGTACACAGCATTAGAGGGAACACAACACTGGAGGGTGCTGCACACAGCACTGTGGGAGGCTGCACACAGCACTGTGGGGGGCTGCACACAGCACTGTGCGGGGCTGCAGACAGCACTATGGGGGGCTGCACACAGCACTGTAGGGGGGCTGCACACTGCCTTGTGGGGAGGCTGCACACAGCACTGTGGGGGGGCTGCACACAGCACTGTAGGGGGGCTGCACACAGCACGGTAGGGGGGCTGCACACAGCACTGTAGGGGGGCTGCACACAGCACTGTGGGGTGGCTGCACACAGCACTGTAGGGGGGCTGCACACAGCACTGTAGGGGGGCTGCACACAGCACTGTAGGGGGGCTGCACACAGCACTGTGGGGGGGGTGCACACAGCACTGTGGTGGGGGGGTGCACACAGCACTGTGGGGGTGGCTGCACACAGCACTGTGGGGGGATGCACACTGCACTGATGGGGGGGCTGCACACAGCACTGTGGGGGGGCTGCACACAGCACTGTGGGGTAGCTGCACACAGCACTGTGGGGGGGGCTGCACACAGCACTGTGGGGGGGCTAGACAGCACTGGAGAGCAGGCACACAACACGGGAGGGCGGACTCCAGGCACACAGCAAGTCCTGATCACATTTATAAGTGTAAGCACCCGAGCACTGCTTCCCCCGGGGAATCTGGGGACATCACAAAAACTCATCGCAGGCCCGAGGTTCCAACTCCTGTGCTAAAGCAAGGGAAGGGCGCCCCCCACCACCCACGGCGATGTTCAGCTCACCGAACTCCTACCTTTCCCCATAGGATGCCGCATCCTCACCACCTCCGCATTGCCCGCAGCAGCACTGTGATGAGGTGCAGAGTGATGACCTCATCACAGTGCTGTGTGATGATGTGCCGCCTCCCTGCTCCACTGCCTCGCTTCCGGCCACATGGCTAATTTGCATGTGATGCCTTAGAAGGGCTTCGCTTGCAATTTAGCCATGTGTGCAGTGGCTGAAACGACACGGCCGGGCCCCTCTGCTGCGGCTGTGACTGGGGCTCGGTGAAGAGGGGAGGCCTGGCCTGCCCGGGGCTTAACAAAGCTAAGTAATTACCACGGGCCTGTCCGGGCCCTCTCTCTTCACCGGGCCCGATACACCAGGCACAGTAGTAATGCCCTGATGGCGGCCCTGTTGTGCAGGCCTGGACTCATGCAGTGCAAGGATCTTTGGTGAGTCACATGTGATGTCAACACAGGTCATTCTGCAACCGCGGAAACTGCACAGATCGTACAGAATTTATAAAATCACTGCAGCTTATGATGGAAAGGTTGGGGGCCCATCAGAGCATGGGGGCCCAGTCTGCTGGCAATGAGAAACACCTGTGCCCAGCGCACAGTAACAAGTCCGTGGTACCCCACAAATATAAACCATTGGGGCCCACTGGGAATCCAGGGCCCACCAGAGGATTCCCCGGTGCACTGGTGGACCAGTCCTACCCTGTAGAGGGGGCAGTATTATAGTAATTATATTCTTGTACATAGTAGCAGTATTATAGTAGTTATATTCTTGTACATAGGGACAGTATTATAGTAGTTATATTCCTGTACATATGAGCAGTATTATAGTAGTTATATTCTTGTACATATGAGCAGTATTATAGTAGTTATATTCTTGTACATAGTACAGTATTATAGTAGTCATGTTTTTGTACATAGGGAGCAGTATTATAGTAGTTATATTCGTGTACATATGAGCAGTATTATAGTAGTTATATTCTTGTACATATGAGCAGTATTATAGTAGTTATATTCTTGTACATATGAGCAGTATTATAGTATTTATATTCTTGTACATATGAGCAGTATTATAGTATTTATATTTTGTACATATGAGCAGTATTATAGTATTTATATTCTTGTACATATGAGCAGTATTATAGTAGTTATATTCTTGTACATAGGGACAGTATTATAGTAGTTATATTCTTGTACATAGGAGCAGTATTATAGTAGTTATATTCGTGTACATAGGAGCAGTATTATAGTAGTTATATTCTTGTACATAGGGACAGTATTATACTAGTTATATTCTTGTACACAGGAGCAGTATTATAGTAGTTATATTCTTGTACATATGAGCAGTATTATAGTAGTTATATTCTTGTACATAGGGACAGTATTATAGTAGTTATATTCTTGTACACAGGAGCAGTATTATAGTAGTTATATTCTTGTACATAGGAGCAGTATTATAGCAGTTATATTCTTGTACACAGGAGCAGTATTATAGTAGTTATATTCTTGTACATAGGAGCAGTATTATAGTAGTTATATTCTTGTACATAGGAGCAGTATTATAGTAGTTATATTCTTGTACATAGGAGCAGTATTATAGTAGCTATATTCTTGTACATATGAGCAGTATTATAGTAGTTATATTCTTGTACATATGAGCAGTATTATAGTAGTTACATTCTTGTACACAGGAGAAGTATTATAGTAGTTATATTCTTGTACATATGAGCAGTATTATAGTAGTTATATTCTTGTACATAGGGACAGTATTATAGTAGTTATATTCTTGTACATAGGAGCAGTATTATAGTAGTTATATTCTTGTACATAGGGACAGTATTATAGTATTTATATTCTTGTACACAGGGGCAGTATTATAGTAGTTATATTCTTGTACATAGGAGCAGTATTATAGCAGTTATATTCTTGTACATAGGAGCAGTATTATAGTAGTTATATTCTTGTACATAGGAGCAGTATTATAGTAGCTATATTCTTGTACATATGAGCAGTATTATAGTAGTTATATTCTTGTACATAGGAGCAGTATTATATGAGTTAGAATCTTGAACATAGGGAGCAGTATTATAGTAGTTATATTCTTGTACATATGAGCAGTATTATAGTAGTTATATTCGTGTACATATGAGAAGTATTATAGTAGTTATATTCTTGTACATATGAGCAGTATTATAGAATTTATATTCTTGTACATATGAGCAGTATTATAGTAGTTATATTCTTGTACATAGGGACAGTATTATACTAGTTATATTCTTGTACACAGGAGCAGTATTATAGTAGTTATATTCTTGTACATAGGAGCAGTATTATAGTAGTTATATTCGTGTACATAGGAGCAGTATTATAGTAGTTATATTCTTGTACATAGGGACAGTATTATACTAGTTATATTCTTGTACACAGGAGCAGTATTATAGTAGTTATATTCTTGTATATATGAGCAGTATTATAGTAGTTATATTCTTGTACATAGGGACAGTATTATAGTAGTTATATTCTTGTACACAGGAGCAGTATTATAGTAGTTATATTCTTGTACATAGGAGCAGTATTATACCAGTTATATTCTTGTACATAGGAGCAGTATTATAGTAGTTATATTCTTGTACATAGGAGCAGTATTATAGTAGTTATATTCTTATACATATGAGCAGTATTATAGTAGTTATATTCTTGTACATATGAGCAGTATTATAGTAGTTACATTCTTGTATATATGAGCAGTATTATAGTAGTTATATTCGTGTACATATGAGCAGTATTATAGTAGTTATATTCTTGTACATATGAGCAGTATTATAGTAGTTATATTCTTGTACATAGGGACAGTATTATAGTAGTCATATTTTTGTACATAGGAAGCAGTATTATAGTAGTTATATTCGTGTACATATGAGCAGTATTATAGTAGTTATATTCTTGTACATATGAGCAGTATTATAGTAGTTATATTCTTGTACATATGAGCAGTATTATAGTATTTATATTCTTGTACATATGAGCAGTATTATAGTCGTTATATTCTTGTACATAGGGACAGTATTATAGTAGTCATATTTTTGTACATAGGGAGCAGTATTATAGTAGTTATATTCGTGTACATATGAGCAGTATTATAGTAGTTATATTCTTGTACATATGAGCAGTATTATAGTATTTATATTCTTGTACATAGTACAGTATTATACTAGTCATATTTTTGTACATAGGGAGCAGTATTATAGTAGTTATATTTGTGTACATATGAGCAGTATTATAGTAGTTATATTCTTGTACATATGAGCAGTATTACAGTAGTTATATTCTTGTACATATGAGCAGTATTATAGTATTTATATTCTTGTACATATGAGCAGTATTATAGTAGTTATATTCTTGTACATATGAGCAGTATTATAGTAGTTATATTCTTGTACATAGGGACAGTATTATAGTAGTCATATTTTTGTACATAGGGAGCAGTATTATAGTAGTTATATTCGTGTACATATGAGCAGTATTATAGTAGTTATATTCTTGTACATATGAGCAGTATTATAGAATTTATATTCTTGTACATATGAGCAGTATTATAGTAGTTATATTCTTGTACATAGGGACAGTATTATACTGGTTATATTCTTGTACACAGGAGCAGTATCATAGTAGTTATATTCTTGTACATAGGAGCAGTATTATAGTAGTTATATTCGTGTACATAGGAGCAGTATTATAGTAGTTATATTCTTGTACATAGGGACAGTATTATACTAGTTATATTCTTGTACACAGGAGCAGTATTATAGTAGCTATATTCTTGTACATATGAGCAGTATTATAGTAGTTATATTCTTGTACATATGAGCAGTATTATAGTAGTTATATTCGTGTACATATGAGCAGTATTATATTAGTTATATTCTTGTACATATGAGCAGTATTATAGTAGTTATATTCTTGTACATATGAGCAGTATTATAGTATTTATATTCTTGCACATATGAGCAGTATTATAGTCGTTATATTCTTGTACATAGGGACAGTATTATAGTAGTCATATTTTTGTACATAGGGAGCAGTATTATAGTAGTTATATTCGTGTACATATGAGCAGTATTATAGTAGTTATATTCTTGTACATATGAGAAGTATTATAGTAGTTATATTCTTGTACATAGTACAGTATTATAGTAGTTATATTCTTGTACATAGGAGCAGTATTATAGTAGTTATATTCTTGTACATAGGGACAGTATTATACTAGTTATATTCTTGTACACAGGAGCAGTATTATACTAGTTATATTCTTGTACATATGAGCAGTATTATAGTAGTTATATTCTTGTACATAGGGACAGTATTATAGTAGTTATATTCTTGTACACAGGAGCAGTATTATAGTAGTTATATTCTTGTACATAGGAGCAGTATTATAGCAGTTATATTCTTGTACACAGGAGCAGTATTATAGAAGTTATATTCTTGTACATAGGAGCAGTATTATAGTAGTTATATTCTTGTACATAGGAGCAGTATTATTGTAGTTATATTCTTGTACATAGGAGCAGTATTATAGTAGTTATATTCTTGTACATAGGAGCAGTATTATAGTAGCTATATTCTTGTACATATGAACAGTATTATAGTAGTTATATTCTTGTACATATGAGCAGTATTATAGTAGTTACATTCTTGTACACAGGAGCAGTATTATAGTAGTTATATTCTTGTACATATGAGCAGTATTATAGTAGTTATATTCTTGTACATAGGAGCAGTATTATAGTAGTTATATTCTTGTACATATGAGCAGTATTATAGTAGTTATATTCTTGTACTTATGAGCAGTATTATAGTAGTTATATTCTTGTACATAGGAGCAGTATTATAGTAGCTATATTCTTGTACATATGAGCAGTATTATAGTAGTTATATTCTTGTACATATGAGCAGTATTATAGTAGTTATATTCTTGTACATATGAGCAGTATTATAGTAGTTATATTCTTGTACATAGGAGCAGTATTATAGTAGTTATATTCGTGTACATAGGAGCAGTATTATAGTAGTTATATTCTTGTACATAGGAGCAGTATTATATGAGTTAGAATCTTGAACATAGGGACAGTATTATAGTAGTTATATTCTTGTACATATGAGAAGTATCATAGTAGTTATATTCTTGTACATATGAGCAGTATTATAGTAGTTATATTCTTGTACATATGAGCAGTATTATAGTAGTTATATTCTTGTACATAGGAGCAGTATTATAGTAGTTATATTCTTGTACATAGGAGCAGTATTATAGTAGTTATATTCTTGTACATATGAGCAGTATTATAGTAGTTATATTCTTGTACATAGGGACAGTATTATAGTAGTTATATTCTTGTACACAGGAGCAGTATTATAGTAGTTATATTCTTGTACATAGGAGCAGTATTATAGCAGTTATATTCTTGTACACAGGAGCAGTATTATAGTAGTTATATTCTTGTACATAGGAGCAGTATTATAGTAGTTATATTCTTGTACATAGGAGCAGTATTATAGTAGTTATATTCTTGTACATAGGAGCAGTATTATAGTAGTTATATTCTTGTACATAGGAGCAGTATTATAGTAGCTATATTCTTGTACATAGGAGCAGTATTATAGTAGTTATATTCTTGTACATATGAGCAGTATTATAGTAGTTACATTCTTGTACACAGGAGCAGTATTATAGTAGTTATATTCTTGTACATATGAGCAGTATTATAGTAGTTATATTCTTGTACATAGGAGCAGTATTATAGTAGTTATATTCTTGTACATATGAGCAGTATTATAGTAGTTATATTCGTGTACATAGGAGCAGTATTATAGTAGTTATATTCTTGTACATAGGAGCAGTATTATATGAGTTAGAATCTTGAACATAGGGACAGTATTATAGTAGTTATATTCTTGTACATATGAGAAGTATCATAGTAGTTATATTCTTGTACATATGAGCAGTATTATAGTAGTTATATTCTTGTACATATGAGCAGTATTATAGTAGTTATATTCTTGTACATATGAGCAGTATTATAGTAGTTATATTCTTGTACATAGGAGCAGTATTATAGTAGTTATATTCTTGTACATATGAGCAGTATTATAGTAGCTATTTTCTTGTACATATGAGCAGTATTATAGTAGTTATATTCTTGTACATAGGAGCAGTATTATAGTAGCTATATTTTTGTACATATGAGCAGTATTATAGTAGTTATATTCTTGTACATATGAGCAGTATTATAGTAGTTATATTCTTGTACATAGGGACAGTATTATACTAGTTATATTCTTGTACACAGGAGCAGTATTATAGTAGTTATATTCTTGTACATAGGAGCAGTATTATAGTAGTTATATTCGTGTACATAGGAGCAGTATTATAGTAGATATATTCTTGTACATAGGGACAGTATTATACTAGTTATATTCTTGTACACAGGAGCAGTATTATAGTAGTTATATTCTTGTACATATGAGCAGTATTATAGTAGTTATATTCTTGTACATAGGGACAGTATTATACTAGTTATATTCTTGTACACAGGAGCAGTATTATAGTAGTTATATTCTTGTACATAGGGACAGTATTATAGTAGTTATATTCTTGTACATATGAGCAGAATTATAGTAGTTATATTCTTGTACACAGGAGCAGTATTATAGTAGTTATATTCTTGTACATAGGAACAGTATTATAGTAGTTATATTCTTGTACATAGGGACAGTATTATAGTAGTTATATTCTTGTACATATGAGCAGTATTATAGTAGTTATATTCTTGTACATATGAGCAGTATTATAGTAGTTATATTCTTGTACATAGGAACAGTATTATAGTAGTTATATTCTTGTACATAGGAACAGTACTATAGTAGTTATATTCTTGTACATAGGAGCAGTATTATAGTAGCTATATTCTTGTACATAGGAACAGTATTATAGTAGTTATATTCTTGTACATAGGAACAGTACTATAGTAGTTATATTCTTGTACATAGGGGCAGTATTATAGTAGTTATATTCTTGTACATATGAGCAGTATTATAGTAGCTATATTCTTGTACATAGGGGCAGTATTATAGTAGTTATATTCTTGTACATAGGGGGCAGTATTATAGTAGTTATATTCTTGTACATAGGGGCAGTATTATAGTAGTTATATTCTTGTACATAGGAACAGTATTATAGTAGTTATATTCTTGTACATAGGGGCAGTATTATAGTAGTTATATTCTTGTACATAGGAGCAGTATTATAGTAGTTATATTCTTGTACATAGGAACAGTATTATAGTAGTTATATTCTTGTACATAGGGGCAGTATTATAGTAGTTATATTCTTGTACATAGTAATACTGCTCATATGAGCCGTATTATAGTAGTTATATTCTTGTACACAGGAGCAGTATTATAGTAGTTATATTCTTGTACATAGGGGCAGTATTATAGTAGTTATATTCTTGTACATAGGGACAGTATTATAGTAGTTATGTTCTTGTACACAGGAGCAGTATTATAGTAGTTATATTCTTGTACATAGGAGCAGTATTATAGTAGTTATATTCTTGTACATAGGGGCAGTATTATAGTAGTTATATTCTTCTACATAGGGGCAGTATTATAGTAGTTATATTCTTGTACATAGGAACAGTATTATAGTAGTTATATTCTTGTACATAGGGGCAGTATTATAGTAGTTATATTCTTGAACATAGGGTCAATTTTAGTTGGAAAAAACAAACATAAATACAAGTATAATAAACAAAAACTTCCATAAATACAAAACACAAATCACTGAGGTTACATAGACACCAGCACTAAATAATCAGATCATACACACAAATAAAGTAGAGTCCACACCTGTGGTGGGAAATGAGTGTCACAGAAACCCTGCAATCACCATACAATATATAGAAGGAGCAGAGTGACAGCCATCATCAGACGTCAGGGACGTTCGGTCCACCACCGCTGTCCATGTCAGACTCTACCTGAGGGTCTACAGACAGGGGCTTCCGCTTTGGCGGGGGATGGTCCTCTACGTCCCTGTCACACTCGTCCTCAAGTTTCCCCAACTCTTCCTCATAATCATTATCATTTGATTCAGATAAAGCCCCATACTTGTTGGACACGACCATCACACCTGCAGAGCTCTGGACCTTCTTACTAGCTCTGTCATATTCTGCCTCAGGTTTACGGGAGGACGTGTTCTTTTTCTTCCGTTCATTCTGATTAATGCTCCAGTCATCAGATACAGACAGTGATGCTGAAGGGGGGGCTACCTGAGGCCGCTGCACCTGAGGGATGACCTCCATGTTCCCTTCTGCACCCTCCGTACCCTGCTGCTCTGGTGTTACATGAGTAGACTCCCGGGGGACATCTGAGCTGATCAGTACCTCTCCCGACATTGAATCCTCCTCCTAAGCCTCTGCCACTACCTCCTGAGCCTCTGCCACTACCTCCCGAGTCTCTGCCGCTACCTCCTGAGCCTCTGCCACTACCTCCTGAGCCTCTGCCACTACCTCCCGAGTCTCTGCCGCTACCTCCCGAGTCTCTGCCGCTACCATCACATCCTCATCAGGGAAGACTCTACAGATGTTGTGCCAGGGATCTGGACAGTCCCTGTGAGGGTGGCCCATCTTACCACAGAGGTTGCACCTGATGTCCCAGCAGTCTGCAGCGATATGGCCGATTTCCCCACACAGGCTGCACTTCCCCACAGTACAGTCATTGGCCAGATGACCTGTTTTACCACATCTGAAGCACTTTCGGGACTGCCCGGGATAGTAAATTCTGCCCTTCTCCCTCCCAATGAAGAAGGAGTTGGGTAAGGCTGCATGCGCATGCTGCAGTTTTTTCTGCACACAAACTGCAACCAAAACTGCACCTTGTCGCAGAGAGTCGGGAAATGTCCCAAAAAATGCTTGTAATGTAGGTGCGTTTTGTGGTGCGTTTTTGGTGCATTGTTGTCATTGCGTTTTTTTAAAGGAAAAACAAAATATGATAGGAAAGGATAATGGATAGATAGGTAGAATAGATTATATATGAAAAAATAGAAAGAATAGCTAGATGGATAGATAGAGAATAAGAACATATAGATTAGATAATAAGAAAGAATACATAGAAAAAAATAATAGAATAGCTTCATAGAGGGATAGCCAGCTTGGTTAGGTTTTTTTTCTTTTTTTGGGGTAAAAAAAATAACATGGGGTCCCCCCCATTTTTCATATCCTGCACAGGAACAGCAGCAGCTGCAGGCTGCAACCCTCAGCTCTCTGCTGTGCCTTGGCTGGTTATGAAAAATAGAGGGGATTCCACCCCTTTTTTTAATTATTTGATTTATTAAAAAAAATGACGTGGGATCCCCTCATTTTTCTAATACCAGCCAAGGTGCAGCAGACAACAGGGGGCTGATATTATTAGGGTGGGAAGGACCATCGTTATTTGGCCCTTTCCAGCCTAACAATAGCAGCCCACAGCCGCCCCAGAAGTGGCGGATCCATAAGATGCACCAATTCTGGCGCTAGACCCGACTCTTCTCGTTGCCCTGGTGCGGAGGGAATCGGGGTAATAAGAAGTTTATGGCAGCAGCCCATAGCTGCCACTAAGCCCTAGGTTAGTGATGTCATGCGTCTATGAGACACCCCACATCACTAATCTGTAATTTCCAGCTCTCGTTCAGGGTAACGTGATATATGGAGACAGGATGACAGATCGCAGCCCCTCATTACTGCAAGAGACTGAGCGCCCTGACCGGGAGCACACACTGGGTGCAAACTGCACCCCATACAAGAAAGAGCTCACCCCATGGGATGGATATGTGAAGCCCCGCAGGTGTGGTTGTGTCGGTGCATTACCTTCAGGGACTCCACGTGGTGGGACGGTTCTGGTCACAGGTAGGGAACCTTCTTGCGATTGTCGTGACACCACTCTCGGAATTGCGGTCAGTGGGGACCGCCACTGCGGGTTAAAGGGTGCCTGGGGCTGATGGTGGGTGCAGTCAGATGTAGTGGCCTCCCGAGAGTGAGGCAAGCCCCAGGGCCCTGTGTAGGTGTGTGGAACCACAAGGTGCAGAATAACTCAACACAAGCAGAATGTCTTTCAGGGGTTTTACTCACTGTTGATGGCAGGGTGAGTAACCCGGGCGTAGCTGGGATGAACCAGGCTGGAACCAGGCGTTCTTCAGGCTGACTTGTGAGGGTGGCTACTGACTCGCCTTCCTTATCCCTTTTGTTGTTTGTGGTAACCCCGACTTGCAGTCCCTATGGGGGTCACGCAGGGAAGTTGCTGCTCCCCTCGTTTTGGCCCGTTTGCTTGTAGCCTGGACCAGGTCACTCCGGCTGCTTGCCTCCTGTGAGCTATGGGCCCTCACTTTGCTACGTGGCTGTGGACCCTGGTCAAGGGCGCCACAGATACATAGCCCACGAGGAGTGGACACTTCTCCAGCGAGGTGCCTTCTCTCCCAAGTGATAGGTGTGACACTAATTAAAAAAAGTTACACTTTGGTGACACAGTATCCTACAACCACCAAATCCTTCTATCAGCACCATAACAAAAGGTGACTGAGCGCCCAGAAAAGTGTCCTTGTGACCAGGATGGTCCCCATGGAGCATTACACTCACTTGAACTAATAGCTGCCCATAACACATTGCCACATATTACCACCACACAGTGCCCGAACAAACTACAATAATGATTATGAATAAAAACCACCATACTAATAATACTAATATTACCATCAGTAGAACCCAGACAAGAGAGTCTTTAAATTTGCCAAATGATAGAGACACTCAGACAAGCCATAATTATAAATGTACAAAACATTTTATTTAAATAATGCTGTAGGTGTATCAATAACATATCACAAAGACATAGAAAAAGGACCAGAGGGAATAAGTGGATCTTGTGGAGACTTGTTCTCCTTTATTTCCGGGACACGTGGGGTGTCTCCCCCTCAGCACTTATTCCCTCTGGTCCTTTATCTATGTCTTTGTGATATGTTATTGATACACCTACAGCATTATTTAAATAAAATGTTTTGTACATTTATAATTATGGCTTGTCTGAGTGTCTCTATCATTTGGCAAATTTAAAGACTCTCTTGTCTGGGTTCTACTGTTATTTTGAGTTGTTGCCAATAATTTTTTTCTTATGTGGCTCTTTAATGTTTATATTTCAGTATTACTGTGGTTTAATCACAGGCTATTCTCAGGGTCCTATGGATCCAAAATGGTCCTATGGATGCAAAATCGCTTATCGGTGTCACAAGCAACTCGCACCTTGAGGTAATCAATCTATCCAAACATGTGCTCACCCCTCCTCAGATTGAGGTCCTTAAGCTGGGACTGTCGTTTGTCCCCCAGGCTAATTTTAATTTATTTTCAGTGATTAAAGATCTCCATTTATTTTTACGGAAGTTGGTGTTACATAAACTACACCATAAAAAAACTTCAGGCGAGCCATCTTTGTCTACCCTTGAACAGGAAGCCATTGCTACCCTTGAAGAACTGGAGGCGGAGTCCACTTACCATCCATCAGGTAACTTCCCACAACATACCATGCCAAAATCCACCACATTCCCGCCTCTATCACTATGCCCCCCTATCCAGATTTTTGGGGAGTTGGTGACTAGAGATATTCGGCGACTCTCCTTGAAGGGTGGTGGTAATAATCTTACTAGACAGCAACAATCCGCACTCTGGGAGATACAGTCCCTTGATGGCGTGGTTGTTAAATCCGCCGATAAAGGCGGTAATGTGGTGATTTGGCCTGTGGAACTGTACAAAAGGGAGGCATGGCGCCAACTCAGAGATCGGGATGCCTATGAACCTCTCCACCATAATCCCATGCGGGGTTATGCCAATGACCAAGAGGTGATACTGTTACAGACATTTAAAGAGGGAATCATTCCCAAGAAGATCTATGAGGGCCTTTTAGTGAAGTCACCAGTGGTTCCAACTTTCTATCTCCTCCCCAAGGTTCACAAAAACCCAAAGGTGTCTCCGGGACGTCCCATTGTCTCTGGCATGGGTGGGTTGTGCGATGTCACTTGCAAATTTATTGAGCACTACTTGCACCCACTTGTGGAGACATTGCCCTCCCATGTCAGAGACACTTCGGACGTCCTTAGGAGGCTGGAGGGCTTAGTCTTGGAGGAGGATGTACTACTGGTGACCATGGATGTCGAGGCCCTCTACTCTAGCATTGGTCACCGCGATGGACTTGCAGCCACTCAGTTCTATCTGGATGCAAGTAATATGGATAGGTCCCTGTCCGGTCTGATTATGGAGTTGTTGGAGTTTGTGTTGACGCACAACTTCTTCATTTTTCGGGACCGGTTCTTCCTCCAGCGGCACGGCACTGCGATGGGGCGGCTTGTGCGCTGTCCTACGCAAACCTCTTTCTCGGTTTCTGGGAGAGGGAGGTTTTCGGGGGCGGTGTGCTGGCGAGCTCCCATGCGCAGTGCTGGCTTCGCTATATAGACGACATTTTTGTCGTCTGCGGTGAAACCGGTTCTGAACTTGAGGATTTTGTGCGTCGACTCAACTCCAATGACCGGAACGTCTTATTGACTCATCAGATCGGGCCAAGGGTCATTGATTTTCTTGACATCCGGATTTCCATCGAACTGAGTGGCGCCGTATCCACCACCATCTTTCGTAAGTCCACCGCGGTCAATTCCCTCCTCCACGCCACCTCGGGACACCCTAGGTCAACGGTAAATGCAATCCCGACGGGCCAGTTTCTGCTCTTGCGCAGACTGTGCTCTTCGGATTGCTCCTTTGAGGTCGAATCAGGGGATATGAGGGAGAGATTAATAAATAGGGGCTACAGTAGGAGATCTATAAAACGAGGTTATCAGCGGGCCAAATTCTCGAGACGTGACCACCTATTATCTGGGAGAAATATGACAGCAAAATCAACTGGCCCAATAGCCAGATTTATCTCCACCTACTGTAGACAGTGGGAACAGATAAGGGGTGTGTTAAGTAAACACTGGGCAATCCTTCAAACGGAACCTGCCTTTGAGGGATATTTGCCCGATCATCCTATGATGACAGCAAAGAGGGGTAGGAGTCTTAAAGACATGTTAGTGCATAGTCACCATGTTGTGAGGGCACCCCCCCTCTTTGGCTGTGGTCCCCAGCGAGTCGGCTGCTATCCATGTGGTTGTTGCCGTGGATGTAAAAATATTATCAGGGCTACTACTTTCTGCTCCGCCGATGGCCTCAGAGAATTTTCAATCCGGGAATATATTTCCTGCAACACATCTGGCGTAATCTATTACGCCACATGTGGTTGCGACAAAATATATATCGGATTGACCTCTCGGGAACTCCGTATCCGTACAAGGGAGCATGTACGCGATATACTGGCAGCCAAGGAGGTTATCAACCCAGAATCCCTCAAGACGATCCCCCGCCACTTCAGGGAGGTCCATAATTGTGACCCAATATCCCTGAAGGTCCGTGGGATTGACAGAGTACATCTTGGGATTCGTGGGGGAGACCTGAAAAAGCGCCTTGCACAAGTGGAGTGTCGGTGGATCTTTTCCCTTGGAACCATGTCCCCGCATGGACTTAATGAACGGCTTACTTTTGCCCCGTTTTTGTAATGACTCAGGTTTTCCCCATATATGACATGTTTTTGTTCTATGGTTGGTCCTCCTTGTGCCGAGGAGAGTTACCCCCATTTTTATATGGTTGGTGCATGTGTCCATATAGCAGTTGTTTACGGCGTGTGGGCAACTGCACTTATAGCATTTTCAGGTTTGTTTTTGTTATCTGTGCAGTGATTTCTGGTTCTCAATTTTAACAGTGGTCTTTTTTGGTTCCTTAGCTTATATTGATCCATCCCCTGTCATTTCCAGCCCCCATCTCCGTGGCCTTGATTCCCACCGGGACATACATCATGGAAGGAGGTGAAAGTTTTTCTAACAAGCAAACCATGAACATGGAGTCCACTACATCGGATCTATTAACAAACATGCATTGCAGCATAACTATATTTATAACTGTTACGTAATTTTGTATGTTTATATGTGTATTTTCGATTATATATAACATTGCATTAAGAGCTCTCCGCATGTCTGTATTGTGGTCTCAGCAATGCTTGTTTTCTTCCTCCATTTTTCTCTCTCTTTATTTTTCATACGTCCCGGTTCCAATACCTTACATCTTGTAGCTTCCCCAGCAAACTGTGGTAGGATTCTGCTAGTTTGCAGGGCTATCGCCGCTCATTTGCTGAGTGGGCGTGAGTTTCTTCTCTTACCTTATTTGGTCTGGGTCGGCCGTGTGACGCGTCAGCTGGAGGTATCTGCCTCCTGGGCGCGACCACGATGGCGTCCTTAGCAGAGGAGACCGGAAGTGTTTATCACATCACAGGAAGTTTTCTTCCATCCGACCTCCGCTGCTGATGCTTCACCGCGGCGCGACCCGGCGTGCTATTCACCTTGACGCACTGATGAGGGGGCGTTTTAATGGGGTTTGGTATCCTTTATAAGACCCACACATTGCACTAGTTTTATCTGTCCCCCAACGAAGCACAACAAGTGAAACACGTGTTGGGACGTCGGTCCCCACGTGCTACCCCGGTCTGGTGATCCATCTTCCTGGTAGGTGCATTGTCCTTTGGGCTATACTTGGAACTACTTAATTCATTAGGCTACCTTTTACACCCTTGGGCTATCATCTACCGGTTGGTTATTTTAACCCTGGGAAGGTTTCTTGGATCTTGTGGAGACTTGTTCTCCTTTATTTATTTCCGGGACACGTGGGGTGTCTCCCCCTCAGCACTTATTCCCTCTGGTCCTTTTCTATGTCTTTGTGATATGTTATTGATACACCTACAGCATTATTTAAATAAAATGTTTTGTACATTTATAATTATGGCTTGTCTGAGTGTCTCTATCATTTGGCAAATTTAAAGACTCTCTTGTTTGGGTTCTACGGTTATTTTGAGTTGTTGCGAATAATTTTTTTCTTATGTGGCTCTTTTATGTTTATATTTCAGTATTACTGTGGTTTAATCACAGGCTATTCTCAGGGTCCTATGGATCCAAAATGGTCCTATGGATGCAAAATCGCTTATCGGTGTCACACGCAACGGCATCGCTAATGCGGCCGGATGTGCGTCACAAATTCCGTGATCCCAACGACTCCGCATTAGCGATGTCGCAGCGTGTAAAGCCCCCTTTACATTAACACACACACTATGGCTAAGTTCACATTTCCGTTGTTTTGCATCAGTCACATGCGTTGCTTGACGCATGTGACTGATGCGTTGTACAACGGATGACAAAGAAAATAATTTCCTTGTCGGACTCCGTTGTGTGCAGGGGGCGAAGTTCGGGGGGCAGAGTTCGGGGGGCAGAGTTCGGGGGGCAGAGTTCGGGGGGCAGACCTGAGGATGTCAGTGCCGCGGTCTGCATGGCTGGGGACAGGTGAGTGTGTGAGTCTACATGTGTGTGTACATGCGGAGTGCGGGAGGGGGCGGAGCACGAGGGGGCGGAGCCGAGCAGGGCCGTGGAGCTGAGGAATTCAGTGCCGTGGGGACTGCAGGGCTGGGGACGAGTGTGTGTGTGTGTGTGTGTGTCTACACATGCGGAGTGCGGGAGCCGAGTGGTGAAGTGTCGGCCTCCTTGCACACTGTATCCAGGGTAAATATCGGGTAACTAAAAGCAAAGCACTTTTTGCTTGGTTACCCGATATTTATCTTTGTTACCAGTGTACACTGCTTAGCGCTGGCTCCCTGCACCCATAACCACTGTAAATATCGGGTAACTGACCAAAGCGCATTGCTTGGTTACCCGATGTTTATCCTGGTTACAGGGGCAGGGAGCCAGAGAGCGCATGCGCAGCAAAACCTACGGATCGTGCTGCTCAAAAAATGTTACAGGCTGCGTTGCTCCAGCCCGGCGGTCAGTTAAAAAACGACTGACCGCGACGCAGCGGATGCAACGCAGCATCATCAGTCGCAATCCGTCACTAATAGAAGTCTATGGGGAAAAACAGGATTCCTGCAAAATATTTTGCAGGATACCATAATTCCTCAAGGCTACGGCTTGTGACTTATGCAAAACAACGGAAGTGGGAACTTAGCCTATACTGTACACTGTATACAGAGCTCCTGTGTAACGTGTCACTGGTGAGCACTGTATTACCTATACACTATATACAGAGCTCATGTGCATTATGGCACTGATGATAATCTTAGCGTTATTAGCATTGAAGTTCTTATTCATGATCATTATTGTAGTATTATATGTCCTTGTGTGGTAGTAATATGTTCTCTAGTCATGCTGTACTGATATATGTCTCGTGTGTGGTATTATTTGGTCATTATGTAGTGTGGTTATAGTGTCACGGTATTTCTCCCTTGTATGTGGTTGTATTCAGTCACTATGTGGTCTGTTTATGGTGTGGCGGTATTACTCTCTTGTATGTAGTTATATTCGGTCATTATGTGGTGTGGGTATAGTGTTGCGGTATTTCTCCCTTGTATGTGATAATATTCGGTTACTATGTGGTCCAATTATGGTATGGTGGTATTACTCTCTTGTATGTGGTTGCTTTTGATCACTATGTTTTGGTAGTTTGTTATCTGGCCATAGTGTCGCAGTATTTCTCCCTTGTATGTAGTATTATTCTGTCAATTTGCGGTCTGGTCACGGTCTGGCAGTATTTCTCCCTTATATGTGGCTGTATTTGGTCACTGATTGGTGGTAATATGTGGTCTGGTCACGGTGTGGCAGGAATTCTCCCTTGTATGTGGTATTATTGGTTTTGGTATAGTGGATTGTGTTGTATATGGAGGTCACTTTTTCCTTTATATAAGGGGGAGATTATTTCCAATAGAAATTAAATACTTAAACATTTAACCCAAACCTGTCCTGTGACTATTACACTACAGGAAATATGCACATAGAGGTTCTCCAGTGAAAACAAGTAATCACCTTTACTAAGGCCACGTGCATGTGTTGAGTATTCAGTGAGTTTTTTACCTCAGTATTTGAAGCCAAAACCAGGAGCGGTAAAATCAGAGGAAACGTGTAATAGAAACTCGAGCACAACTTCTGTATTTTTCACCCACTCCTGGTTTTGGCTACAAATACTGATGTAAGATACTAACCAAATACTAAACGTGGCCTAAGGATAAGTGATAACATATTCATCAGTGGGGTCAGATTACTGGGACCTGCACCGATCGTGCAACTTTTATCCCCCATTACACTGGAGCTTGTGTCCGACTCGACCCCTGATCCATTCATTCCCTCAGTGGCTGCGAGCGCTGCGCTTGTTTTTATCTGGCTGCTCCACAGAGGATGAATGGAGCTGCGGTCACACACTCCACCTGCTGCTGCTGCAAAACGTTCCCCAATCTTCCTAACGGTGCGGTTTCCACTGGTCTGGTTCCACCGATCAATAAGTAATCACTAACCAAACCTGTGGATCAGTGATAATTTGTTTTCACCAAAGACCCCATTACTGCAAACTACTATAATTGTACATCCCAGTTATAGTGCACAATATAGATGTGCAGGAGCTGCCTGTGTATACAGTCAAAGCAACACAATAATGGGGATAATGATAATGTGTGTTTAAATTTAGCTGTAGGGTGGGCCCATGGAGTCAATTCCCCTGGTGGGCCCCAGACACCCCAGTCCGACCCTGCTCTACAGTATAGAGAGGACACTGCTGACCATAAGAGCTTATGTTTCGCCCGGGGACCAGGGGGTACTCAGATCCGGGCCACAGAGTCACTTCTGTGGGTATCACGGTGGCGTGACCCGGTCTGTGATCCCAGGCTCCACAGTAAAAGGGGTTTTGTTAAGGGAGATTGTCCGTGACGCCACCCACGGTTGTGGTGATTGTGGAACACCACCGCTGCTCTGGACGGGGATCCCGGGAGCGATGATATGGAGCAGTTAGATGTAATTTCTCCCCTCCGTGGGTAGGGGGTCGGTTGTCCCGGGGCCCGGTGATGGGGTAAGCAGGGGGGCAGGGCGCAGTGCTGCAGTGCGATGCCCGAGGGCACGGGTGTACTCACAAGAAAGTCACACGGAGTCACTGGTAAACTAGGAATTGCCGGTGTCCGCAGCCTTCGGTACGGGGGTGTTAGTGTCCCACACACGGTGCAGCAGCCCTTGTTGGTCTTTCCCTGCAGCCAGGTGCCTTTCTCTCCACTCTCTTCCTCTTTCTCCTCAGCCGGGAACGGGGAATCCTCTCCCCTGTAGTGATCCAGGTACCCAGGTACCGAGGGGCCACCGCCCTGCTCCGGCTACCTGTTCTGGCCCCTTCCTCAATACAGCCTGTCCCGGCCCTTTCAGAGCACGCTTCACTCCCAGCCTGGGAGCTAAACTCCAGACTTCTGTCCTGTCTGCCCTCCACACACTCTCTGCTCCAGCCCCGCCCCTCTCCTCTGCTTTTCTCTTACACTGGGGCTGTGGCTTGTCTGGCTGCACCGGTGTGAGATCAGATTACCAAGGAGGATTAACTCTTTCTGTGACAACCTGGCTGTGCCAGGGCGTCACACACCCCCTTGGTAAAACACGGCCCGTCCTCGGGCCGTCTAGGCACCGACATTTATTAAAACTGGAAAAAAGAATAAAACATTTTAAACATTTTCACACATGCATTTTCAATAATGGCAACGTAACGGGTCCTTTAGTCACCCACCCAAACAACCTATCCTTGGTGCTGCCCCTAAAACCCAGGCAGCACCCCTTGACCCCAGTCCAGGAACAGCCCCAGATTGGTCAACGGGACCGGTACTTCGCTGCCGTTACGGCCGGGCGGACTGCCGGAGCCGTCGTCATCTCCGTCGCGGCCGGGCGGACTGCCGGGGCCGGTGGCAGGGCGGTGACAAAGGTGAGGCCTGGGGACCCCAGGTCTGGGTCCTCCCCAACAGGCGCTGCGGGCTCCGCTACCGGTAACAGGGGTAACAGGTCGGTGCATCGCGGCGGCGGCCTCTCCAGGAACCAAAAGCTGGCAGAGCCCTGGCGTCCCTGCCTTTACAGTCCTGGTCACATGAACTGCAGTTCCTTCCTACTGCTCCCCCTTGGTACTCGGGAGCAGTCCTTCCAGCAACTTTTAAAGTTTCCCTTTCGCTTCCGGTCCTCCGGAGCTTCACTCCCGCCCGCGTTCTCAGGGGGCGGAGCCTCTTTTTCGCGCCCGCCGCTCGGAGAAGAAGGCGCCAAGTTGTTGTTTTTGGCGCCTAAAATGGCGGCTAAAATGGCAGACTTCGGGATTTTTCCTCAGCGGGACGCCGCTGACGGACGGGGCAAGGCGCACTTCCTCCAGGTAACTGGATGGGTTCGATCCTGTTCGTGACGCCAAATGTTTCGCCCGGGGACCAGGGGGTACTCAGATCCGGGCCACAGAGTCACTTCTGTGGGTATCACGGTGGCGTGACCCGGTCTGTGATCCCAGGCTCCACAGTAAAAGGGGTTTTGTTAAGGGAGATTGTCCGTGACGCCACCCACGATTGTGGTGATTGTGGAACACCACCGCTGCTCTGGACGGGGATCCCGGGAGCGATGACATGGAGCAGCTAGATGTTATTTCTCCCCTCCGTGGGTAGGGGGTCGGTTGTCCCGGGGCCCGGTGATGGGGTAAGCAGGGGGGCAGGGCGCAGTGCTGCAGTGCGATGCCCGAGGGCACGGGTGTACTCACAAGAAAGTCACACGGAGTCACTGGTAAACTAGGAATTGCCGGTGTCCGCAGCCTTCGGTACGGGGGTGTTAGTGTCCCACACACGGTGCAGCAGCCCTTGTTGGTCTTTCCCTGCAGCCAGGTGCCTTTCTCTCCACTCTCTTCCTCTTTCTCCTCAGCTGGGAACGGGGAATCCTCTCCCCTGTAGTGATCCGGGTACCCAGGTACCGAGGGGCCACCGCCCTGCTCCGGCTACCTGTTCTGGCCCCTTCCTCACTACAGCCTGTCCCAGCCCTTTCAGAGCACGCTTCACTCCCAGCCTGGGAGCTAAACTCCAGACTTCTGTCCTGTCTGCCCTCCACACACTCTCTGCTCCAGCCCCTCCCCTCTCCTCTGCTTTTCTCTTACACTGGGGCTGTGGCTTGTCTGGCTGCACCGGTGTGAGATCAGATTACCAAGGAGGATTAACTCTTTCTGTGACAACCTGGCTGTGCCAGGGCGTCACACTTACACTCTACAGGACAGAAAGGACCCTGCTGACCAAAAGAGCTTACACTCCACAGGACAGAGAGGACCCTGCTGACCATAAGAGCTTATACTCTACAGTATAGAGGGGATACTGCTGACCATAAGAGCTTACACTCTACAGGACAGAGAGAACCCCCAATGACCATAAAAGCTTACACTCTACAGTATAGAGGACACTGCTGACCATGAGAGCTTACACTCTACAGTATAGAGGGGATACTGCTGACCATAAGAGCTTACACTCTACAGGACAGAGAGAACCCCGATGACCATAAAAGCTTACACTCTACAGGAGAAAGATGAACTTGCTGACCATAAGAGCTTACACTCTACAGAAGAGAGAGAGAGAGAAGGAGAGATCCTACTAACCAAAAGAGGTTACATTGTACAGAAGAGAGAGGATACTACTGACCATAAGAGGTTACACTCTATACTGGAAAGAGAGAAGGGACCCCACTGACCATAAGAGCTTACACTCTACAGAAGGAGAGTTACCCAGTGACTCTGTATATAGAAAATTGCCCTGCTGTAAAAACTGTGCTCCACTGGGAACTTCTGATTGATGATTGCCCAGGTTCTGATCACCTCTGTACAAGGTGTGAAATCCATAGATGTCATAGAGTGTTGGAATAAAAAGGAGAATCTGGAGGAAACCCATGCAAACATGGGAGAACATACAGACTCCTTGCAGATGGTAAATAGTAGAGTAGACCTGGCTCAACTATATAGTCGGGTGCTCTGGAGAAAATAAGTCCAATAAATAACAAAAAAAGTGGTGTGCCGGAGCTTTTTTGTTATTCCTTGCAGATGTTGGCTTTGGAGGGATTTGAACCCAGGACTGTAAAGCAGCCATGCTAACCACTGAGCCACTGTGCTGCCCATAACACAAAGTCAGGGATTATGAGGGATTATAGTCAGGTGTGTGAGTAAATAGAGAAAAACTCAGTGAGGAAAAGTCAAACTCAACTGCAGAGGTGAGGCTGATGAAGACAATTTCATGCCAAGACAGAGCACAGGAAAACGTGGCAACAATTTCACAGCAGACGGGGCTTCAAGATTTGTCGATTACCAAGAAATGGGCGACGTTAAGCGCTGAACATGCAGAGAAGGAAACAGCAGCAGATGAAAAACTGAACATGAATCAGAAAATCTCCCTCAGCCCCATCAGCTCAGAACGTATTGCAACCAATGGACCCCAGTGATGATATTGGGGTCAGGCTGACACTTCGGCCGCAGTCAGGGTCATTAAGTTACATGTCAGTAATGTAGAAATAGCCATCAGCCGTGTGAGAAAAAAGGAAATTGTGTAAAATATCCTGTTCAGGAAGAGATAATTGAAAATAATATAATTTATAATTAACTCCTTCATGCACCGATACTCTAATAATATGTAGAACATAATGTTCTGACGATATCGATAGTGACATTTTAATTGCCGTGTATGAAAACATAAACCTGCTCCCCCAGATTATCTCCCCAGCTTCATATATTAAGCAGAGTTATAGCACGTCTATATGAAATGCACTGTGAAGAAATAACAGCGTCCTGTCCCTTTAAATTCTGCGTGTTGCATGACACTGGTCAGCAGCCAATAAGATTGCTGGATTTGAATCTGAAGAAATAAACACAAACAAACTGTCGCTCTCCTCAGTGTTTTACAGACAGTGACGAGTGGAGTTGTATATCGGTGAGTGCCGCCATCACATCCCCTGATGACCGGACACTGATTTATCTCCTCTCCTCGATGCTTCTTTCCTGTTATCTGGAATCCGCTGATGATTTTATCATTTCACCTAAACTCAAAACAGGAGAGAACACCGGGCAGAGCAGAGAATTCTACCACAACGGCCGCTGTCACCGGCCACTAGGGGGCGCTATCAGTGCAATCTGTATTTACTGGTGCACTGGGCTCCCCCTAGTGGCTGCAGGAAAGCAGAAGATTATGTTTAGGTTACACAGGACACTGCGGCCGGTATTATTTATTGGGGCATTATTTACCACTAATGTCAGTGGTGTTAGTGCCTGGCACTGTTATTGGGGGTCAGGCTCTATGTGCTGGTAATGAAGTCACTTTCGCTGTCATTTTTGTGGGGTTACTTGTTTTTATTTGCATGAAGAACATAGAAATCCATGTTTGCCATATATCTTTATTTACAGGCCCCAGTACAATCCTATGTACAATGTTTTCCATGTGGTATTACCTATACTGGAGACTCTACAAACATCCAGAATAGTCTGGATTTGCTCATGTTGCCTCCATGTATGGGTGTAATGGGGTCTGATACCGGGGGGGGACGCTCACTATGAATATGTGTGGGAAGCTGCGGTGTTTGATCTCTATCAGATCTGTGACTAAATCTTTTTTGGATTCACAGATTTTCAAATGGAGTTGTCAATGTACGACATTTACAAGATGGCAGCGAGCAACCGCTCTATGGAGGTCTGCAGCTTTATTATACACAGACCCTCGTCCTATTGTCCATCCCTGATGAGTTATAAGTGGACACTCACCTGATTCTGTTTTATTTAGGACGTCTCCCGCCGCCGGCACTGCATCTTCGGATCTGGATACGTATCATGTGAGATTATTATTTTATATAATAACAATTTCCACTTAATCTGAGAATAAAGTGTCATTCCAATAATCCAGCATTTAATAATCCAGAACATGTATTAGTCCAGCACAGAATTACAGGACATTGTCATTTAGAAAATAGTTTTCCATAGTAATTTGTGTGATTTTCTTTGCACAGAATCAGTCAGAAACCAGCAGGTCACGATGATTTGGGTTAAAGGAATTTTCCTGTCATTTTAAGGATTTCTGGACATTGTATGATTGATCCCATTATCTGCTTGTGTTTTCTCTCCAGATTGTCCCAGCACAAGGGAGGAGGCGGAAAACCAACTGCTCATCTACAGCACCAGATTCCTGCCATCACCGATCTTCAACATGGAGGTGACTGATCACAACGCATATAATGTCCTCGTGTTCTGTCCATAGATGTAAAGGAATGTCTCAGCAGACAATTAACTTGCTCTTTTTTTCTCAGCGCCTGATGCCGACCAACCGCGAAGCACAGAAAAAATATCTTCCGTTTCCGTTATACGAAAAAAGACCTGAGCCGCCATCAGTGACGCCAGAGCCGCCATCAGTGACGCCAAAGCCGCCATCAGTGACGCCAAAGCCGCCATCAGTGACGCCAAAGCCGCCATCAGTGACGCCAAAGCCGCCATCAGTGACACCAAAGCAGCTGAATGAAGAGGAGATAGCAGAGCCAATGGAGGTCACAGACCAGGAAGAAAGGGAGAAAGAAGACACCAAGAAGACACCACAGCAGCGGAATGAAGTGGTGATATCCGATCCAATGAAATATCGGGAGGTAAAAGACTTTGAAGAAGATGAGAAAGAAGATACCAAGAAGAAAAAAAAGAAAGGTTCAGGAGCTAATAGAAGAATGGTGCAAAATACCACAACAAGCACTCTGAACCAGCCAGCAAAGAGACAGCGAGATCAGGACCAGCCGGAAAAGAGACAGCGAGATCAGGACCAGCCGGCAAAGAGACAACGAGATCAGGACCAGTCAGCAAAGAGACAGCGAGATCAGGACCAGCCGGAACAGAGTCAACACGATCAGAACCAGCCAGCAAAGAGAAAACGCGATCAGGACGAGCCGGCACAGAGTCAACGACTTCAGATTCACCTGGCAAAGAGACAAAGAATTCAGAAAAAGCCAGCCAAGAGACAACAAGTTAAGAAGCAGCCGACACAGATGATCCGCCGGCAGTCTTCCATATTCAGAAAAATCACCACCAACCTCAGTAAAATAAAAAACACCATATGGACCAACCTCTTCAAAGTGATGAGACGCTGATGGACTGTGGCCCCAACATACAGCAGCATAAAATCTGGTAAGTATAATAATAATAATTAATAATAACCATAAAATAGTAATTATTAGGTTTAGAAATAGGTTGAAAATGTAGTAAAAGCATTAAAAAGACATATAATAGGAGCAGTAATATAGTATCTAATATTATAATCATTAATTGTATAATAATGATAATTAGAGCCATAAAAATAATTTCAGCAGGTTTGATCCACGGTTTTCGGACTGATCGCCTTTTCCCGGGGTCGAGAAGGAATTTTTCCCCCTGAGACACAAATTGGCTGAAGGTGTCCGGGGGGTTTTGCCTTCTTTTGGATCAACAGCTTTAGGAATAGGGATCTAAGTTATAAATTTAGTAAAATATCAATACAAATGTTAGTAATAATAGTAATAATAAAATAGCAATAATCCAAACATATCTAAAAAAAATATTAAAAAGTAGGATAATAACAATAATATTAAAAAATTAGTAATAAGATCAGTAAAATAGCAACAAAGTAAACATAGCATAACTAATAATAATAATAATAATATTACAGTATTTATTATAATGACTAGAATAATTAGTAAATAATTAATAGGTATTACATTATTATTAAGAATAATATAATAATAACAACTTAATACATTATTAGGTACTGTGAGGTTTGATCCAGGGTCCTCGGACTGATCGCCTTTTCCCGGGGTCGAGAAGGAATTTTTCCCCTGAGACACAAATTGGCTGAATGTGTTCAGGGGTTTTTGCCTTCTTCTGAATCAACAGCTTTAGGCCCCCTTCACACGTCCGTGATACACGTGCGTGTTTGGTCCGTTTCCGTATATACCGGAGACACGGCCAAACGTGCACCAATGTTAATCTATGATTGTGGTCACACGTCCGTTATTTCATTATGTCCGTGTGTGCGTGTCCGTGATCCGTATGTGTTTGCGTTTGGCACGGATGCATGTCCGTTATCTGCACGGAGCACGCACACGTGGACACAATGAAAGTCTATGGGTATGTGCACACACGTTAGTAAACACGTATGCATATACCTATAGTCCGTGTGGTGTTTTTATTTCTAGTGATGTCGGCTATTCTTTCTATTTCTGTGTGTCGGTCAATCTCCCTGAGTCCGTCGGTCAGTCTCTCTGTCTCTCTGTCGGTCTCTCTGTCTGTCTGTCCCTCTCTCACAGTCTGTCGGTCAGTTTCCCCCCCTCTCTCATACTTACCGTTCCCCGATCTCCGGCGCAGCGCTGCACGGCATTCACACTGCTGCGGCGGCTTTTACTATTTTGAAAAAGCCGGCCGCCCATTAAACAGTCTCGTATTCCCTGCTTTCCCCGCCCACCGGCGCCTATGATTGGTTACAGTGAGACACGCCCCCACGCTGAGTGACAGGTGTCACACTGCACCCAATCACAGCAGCCGGTGGGCGTGTCTATACTGTGCAGTAAAATAAATAAATAAATAATTAAAAAAAAACGGCGTGCGGTTCCCCCCAATTTTAATGCCAGCCAGATAAAGCCATACGGCTGAAGGCTGGTATTCTCAGGATGGGGAGCTCCACGTTATGGGGAGCCCCCCACCCTAACAATATCAGTCAGCAGCCGCCCAGAATTGCCGCATACATTATATGCGACAGTTCTGGGGCTGTACCCGGCTCTTCCCGATTTGCCCTGGTGCCGTTGGCAAATCGGGGTAATAAGGAGTTATTGGCAGCCCATAGCTGCCAATAAGTCCTAGATTAATCATGTCAGGCGTCTATGAGACACCTTCCATGATTAATCTGTAAGTTACAGTAAAAAAACACACACCCGAAAAAATCCTTTATTTGAAATAAAAAACACACACAAATTCCCTCATTACCAATTTATTAACCCCGACAAACCCTCCATGTCCGGCGTACTCCACGGAACTCCAGCGTCGCGTCCAGCTCTGCTGCATGGAGGTGACAGGAGCAGCAGAAGACACCGCCGCTCCGGTCACCTCCACACAGCAAATGAGATGAGTAGCGCGATCAGCTGCTGTCACTGAGGTTACCCGCGGCCACCGCTGGATCCAGCGGTGGCCGCGAGTTACCTGACTGACAGCAGCTGATCGCGCTACTCACCTCATTTGCTGTGTGGAGGTGACCGGAGCGGCGGTGTCTTCTGCTGCTCCTGTCACCTCCATGCAGCAGAGCTGGACGCGACGCTGGAGGTCCGTGGAGTACGCCGGACATGGAGGGTTTGTCGGGGTTAATAAATTGGTAATGAGGGAATTTGTGTGTGTTTTTTATTTCAAATAAAGGATTTTTTCGGGGGTGTGTGTTTTTTTACTGTAACTTACAGATTAATCATGGAAGGTGTCTCATAGACGCCTGACATGATTAATCTAGGACTTATTGGCAGCTATGGGCTGCCAATAACTCCTTATTACCCCGATTTGCCAACGGCACCAGGGCAAAATCGGGAAGAGCCGGGTACAGCCCCAGAACTGTCGCATCTAATGTATGCGGCAATTCTGGGCGGCTGCTGACTGATATTGTTAGGGTGGGGGGCTCCCCATAACGTGGAGCTCCCCATCCTGAGAATACCAGCCTTCAGCCGTATGGCTTTATCTGGCTGGCATTAAAATTGGGGGGAACCGCACGCCGTTTTTTTTTAATTATTTATTTATTTATTTTACTGCACAGTATAGACACGCCCACCGGCTGCTGTGATTGGGTGCAGTGTGACACCTGTCACTCAGCGTGGGGGCGTGTCTCACTGTAACCAATCATAGGCGCCGGTGGGCGGGGAAAGCAGGGAATAGGAGATTGTTTAATGAGCGGCCGGCTTTTCAAAATAGTAAAAGCCGCCGCAGCCGTGTGAATGCCGTGCAGCGCTGCGCCGGAGATCGAGGAACGGTGAGTATGAGAGAGGGGGGGAAACTTCAGTCAATCGGGGGATTAGCGGTCACCGGTGAATCCTTCACAGGTGACCGCTAATCAGTACTCGACACAGACAGAGCCGCGGTATGAGGATGAAGTCGGGTGAAGTTCACCCGAGTTCATTCTCATCACGCAACTCTGTCTGCTGTCAGCCGACATTTATAAACGACATTGTGCATCACACACACGGACATTACACACGGACATTACACGTACACATACACGTTAATTCCACACGCACACACGGACGTTCTGCACACAAACACGGCTAGCATACGCAATTCACACAGGTGCCACACGGACCATAAAAACGGACACAAAAACGGGACACGGACCCGAAAAACGGCCCGTAACACACGTGCGTGTTTTTCACGGACGTGTGAAGGGGGCCTTAGGAATAGGGATCTAATTAATAGTAAATAGAGAAATAATAGAAATATTAGTACTAATATTCATAATATTAGAAAGAATAAAAATAGTATTTAAAAAAAATAATAGTAATATAAATGATAATATTACATTATTATTAAGAATATAATAATAATAATAATAATAATAATAATAATAATAATAATAATAATAATAATAACACATAAATAGTATTTAAAAAATATATATTAATACTAATATAGAAATACAAATTGTAATATTGCATTATTATTATTAGGAATAATATAATAAAAACATAATACATTACTAGGTAGTGTCAGGTTTGATCCAGGGTCCTCAGACTGATCGCCTTTTCCCGGGGTCGAGAAGGAATTTTTCCCCTTGACACAAATTGGCTGAATGTGTCCGGGGTTTTTTTCACCTTCTTCTGGATCAACAGTTTTAATTCTAGTGATCTTATTATTACTATCATTACTTTAGTACTATAAGTATAATAATATTGTAATAGTAATGAATAGGTTACTAGGATAATAATAAGACTATTATAAATACAATAAATAGGTTAGTGTAGGGCCCCATCTGATGAGGTCGCCTTGTCGTTGGCAGATGGGCTTGCACAATTTGGTTAAACTGTGCACTAAGAACCTCACATTTATAAGTATAGTAAATATGCCAGTAATAAAAGGTAGAATATTATAAATATAACTTTGTGTCATCTCCTTTATTTTCCTGCAATAAAGAAAAACAGAAAATCAAACACATTTGGAAACATTTGGAAATATTTGTCTTTCAATGTAGCAATGAGATGCATGATCTAGATGTCGCCCGTACATGCCGCTGTGTAGCCTTAATCTAAAGTGTATCACTAGTGGCCAATCAGCCAGTAATTGTGAGCTATGGGAATGATGAGTCCAGTTGTTCTCATCTGCATACAGTCTTATAGGCAGTGGGACGCACAGTGCACTTACAATGGCCGATCATGTCTGTTAAACGACCGCTGATCGTCCACATCCAGGTGATCATCCGTCATTTAATGGTCTTTCTAGACCGGCCGATCATCGCACTTCCAGGCGCACAGAATACAGTTGGTACAAATCGATTTGTACGACCCAGTATATCGGCCATGTCAGTAATCTGTGGCCGCTGGAAGCCCTGAGAACCATCTCCTTCCTCCGTGGATCTCAGGGCTCTCAGATTACTGATGATTCTCCGATTACTGACGACTAGAGATGAGCGAACCGGCCGTGGTTCGTCTCGAGTTCGGTTCGTCGAACGGAGGTCTCGTTCGAGTTCAGTTCGGCGAACGTTCGACGAACCGAACTCGAACCAATAGGAAATAATGGGAGGCAATCACAAACACATAAAAACGCATTATAAATGTACACATACAGTTAATAAACATTGCCATAACACTTACCGGTCCCCGCGATCCCTCCTGCACTCTGTCTCCTGCCGCTATTCCATCCGATGATCGCTGAATCCTCCCGGTGACCAGCACTGCCAGCAGTGATGCAGGACCTATCGTGACGTCAAAATAGCCATGTGACCAGTCACGTGGCTATTATCTCATTGGCTACAGACTGGTCACATGGCTTTGATGTCCTGTCATTGCACTCTCCGGTACACGGTGCACATTTGTGTATCGCCGTGTACCGGCGACATGCTCTAGCACACGGTCGACTCCCCGTTCCATTAGGGACCGGCTGACACAGCCGGTCATTAACGGAGATCACCGTTGCCATAGCAACGTAGTTAGCGGTGACGTCACCGCTAACCGCGGCTCCGGGAATCACATGACGGAGCACCGTTGCTACGGTAACGCGTCTGTCAGCGTTACCGCTGTTACCGCTAACAGCCAGCAGCACTGATCTCTCACGGAGTGAAGGCTGCACGGGAAGCAGCGTCTTCCCCCATGCAGCAGAGCTGCATTTGTTGAACGAGAAAGACAGAAGACCATGGATCGTGGAGGGCTGACAGGGGGTAATAAAGATGGAGTCTCTAATGTGTCTGTGTATTTATTTCTATTAAAGTATTTTTTCTCTGTGTGGTGTCTTTTTTTTAACCCTTTATTGGAGATTCTTAATGGCCGGGTCAAACGTGCCTGACATTAAGAATCTCTGGCTTAATACTAGCTAGTAAAACAAAGCTAGTATTAACTCATTATTACCCAACAAGCCACCCGGCTTCAGGGCTGTTGGAAGAGTTGGATACAGCGCCAGATGATGGCGCTTCTATGAAAGCGCCATTTTCTGGGACGGCTGCGGACTGCAATTCGCAGCAGAGGCGCCCAGAAACCTCGGGCTAACCTGTGCTGCGGATTCCAATCCCCAGCTGCCTAGTTGTACCTGGCTGGACACAAAAATAGGGCGAAGCCCACGTCATTTGTTTTTTAATTATTTCATGAAATAAGTGAAATAATTAAAAAAAAACGGGCTTCCCTATATTTTTGGTTCCCAGCCGGGTACAAATAGGCAACTGGGGGTTGGAGGCAGCCTGTGGCTGCCTGCTGTACCTGGCTAGCATACAAAAATATGGCGAAGCCCACGTCATTTTCTTGGTGGACAAAAAACTTCTGCATACAGTCCTGAATGGAGTATGCTGAGCCTTGCAGTTCTGCAGCTGCTGTCTGCTCTTCTCCATACAGACAGACAGCAGCTGCAGAACTACAAGGCTCAGCATACTCCATCCAGGACTGTATGCAGAAGTTTTTTGCCCCCTGAAAACATTATGTGGGCTTCGCCATATTTTTGTATGCTAGCCAGGTACAGCGGGCAGGTACGGCTGCCCCCAACCCCCAGTTGCCTATTTGTACCCGGCTGGGAACCAAAAATAAAGGGAAGCCCTTTTTTTATTATTTCATGAATTTCATGAAATAATTAGAAAACAAATGACGTAGGCTTCGCCTCATTTTTGTGTCCAGCCAGGTACAACTAGGCAGCTGGGGATTGGAATCCGCAGCACAGGTTGGCCTGAGCTTTCTGGGCCCCACTGCTGTGAATTGCAGTCTGCAGCCGCCTCAGAAAATGGCACTTTCATAGAAGCGCCATCTTCTGGCGCTGTATCCAACTCTTCCAGCACCTGCCTGCTATACCTGGCTAGCATACAAAAATATGGCGAAAGCTCACGTCCTTTTTTTGTAGTTGTTTGGCAAAAAAAATAATAAATGCTTCCCTGGATTTTCCATTGCCAGTGAAGGTAACACCAAGAAGTGGGGGTTAGCAGCCAGTAGCTGCTTGGATTACCCTTAGCTAGCAATACAAAAAATGCAGCGGGAGCCCATATATATTTTTTTTTATTATTTATTTAAATAACTAAAATCAAAAAGGGCTTCCCTGTATTTTGATTGCTGGACATCACAGTGCTGTAAAAATAAATCTTTAAAAAAAATGACGTAGCGCTCCGCGGTATTTTTGATTCTCAGCGCAGATAAAGCAGACAGCTATGGGTTGCCACCCCCATCTGCCTGCCGTTACCTTGGTTGGCAATCAAAATACAGGGAAGCCCATTAATTTTTTCTATTTAAAAAGTAGTTAAAAAAAAAAAGGACGTTGGGTCCCCCCATTTTTGATAGCCAGCTAGGGTAAAGCAGACGGCTGTAGCCTGAAAACCACAGCTGGCAGCTTTACCGTGGTTGGGGATCCAATGTGGAGGTCCCCCCAGGCTCTTTTTTTATAATTATTTTATAAATATTAATAAATACACAAAAAAAGTAGGGTCCCCCCCAAATTGGATCACCAGCCAAGGTAAAGCGGACAGCTGTGGTCTGGTATTCTCAGGGTGGGAAGGTCCATAGTTATTGGGCCTTCACAACCTAAAAATAGCAGGCTGCAGGCACCCCAGACGTAGCGCATCCACTAGATGCGCCAATCCTGGCGCTTCACCCCAGCTCATCCCGTGCCCTGGTGCAGTGGCAAACGGGGTAATAAATCGGGTTGATACTAGCTGTAAAGTCACCTGAGATCAAGCCCAGCAGTTTGTGATGTCATGGCGTCTATTAGATACCCAACATCATAAACTGTCAGTACTAACAAAAACAAAAAAAATCGACAAAAGAAATTTATTTGAAAAAACAGTCCCCAAAATATTTCCTCTTACAATAAATTGGTGAAAGAAAAAAAATAAAGGGGTCCCACGACGGCTCTGGACCGTCTATAATATTTCAGGGGAGACACTCAGGGAACGTATCCCCCATTTTCTAGGAGTGCAGACCCTTCATGTGAGGAGTGTGGGTGCAATGAATCTGCACTCACTCTCCCCGGGTCCACAGCAGCAGAGTCCATGTCGTAATGGTTGCTACGAAAGCTGCAATGCCCTGCTCATGAGGTAAGGGCATGCCTAATCAGGAGAACTATTCTACATTTCCAAATATTGGTAGTTGCTGATATTATTGCTATTCCACCTACTATATATTGGGGATAGGATCTTGGAGATGGAATACCCCTTTAAGGTCAGTTATCCAGCTGAATGAATACTTAACAACAGAGCTTGCTATTTAGATGTGTTTTCTTGTGGCGTATAACGGACTCTCATGTTTGGTAGTCATTCAGCAGGGCAACTATAAAAGCAAATCCCTCCATTTGGAAATGTAGTATATAGCTCTCCTGATCAATTATGTTCCTTACCTCATGAGCAGGGCATTGCAGTAATAATAATAATTTATTCATTTATATAGCGTTATTAATTCCATAGCGCTGTATGTCTTTGGAGTGTGGGAGGAAACCGAAGTACCCGGAGAAAACCCACGCAAACACGTGAGAACATACAAACTCCTTGCAGATGGTGTCCTTGGTGAGAATTGAACCCAGGACCTCAGCGCTGCAAGACTGCAGTGCTAACCACTGAGCCACCGTGCCGCCCATTTAGCTTACAGATGCATAACCACCACTCACTGTGTCTGAACACAGGAAGCTGAGCTGACAGCCGCTCTGTGCATGCGGCAGCGTCTATTGTGAAGGAGAGGGCCGTGGGGGGATCAACACTGCACAGGTACCGTGGGACACCGGGGAACACTGGTGGGGTTATAGGGGGTGACCTGGCAGGGCCTGGGGAGGAGTTTTCTGTCGCATGTGTCATGGCACATGCGACAGAAATCAGAGGAGTAGGGTGAATGCGGCCGGCGCGCTGCTGTGCGCGCGGCCATCTTGGATTTCTGGGAGGTCATCAGGGGGGGGCACTTTGGCGACACCGGGGGGACCGGAGGGGACCGGGGAGGAGATTTATCATGTTTCTTCATGCCAGATGGGAGATAAATAATTTTTTACCGGCGCTGTCATTTACTGTAACGTGATCATCGGTGTACGGTGTATACCTGTGATCACGTGAGCGGGGACCAGAAAAACCGTCCTGAATCATGATCTCCAGGGTCTCAGCTAGCCCTGAAACCCCGGAGATTTTCTGACGCTGGGGGGCGCTATTCACTTATTTCTGCCTGCTGTTTATAAACGGCAGATCAGAATAAGGCTACATTAACACGACCGATCCATTTTTGTGGTCTGCAAAAAACAGTCAGTTTTTTTTCACGGGTGCATCCGTGTGGCATCCGTTTCCGTTCCGTAGATGGTCCGTATGTCATCTGTTTGTCATCCGTGTGCCTTCCGTTTTTTTTTGCGTACTGCAAAAAAACTGAAGGAGGGAAAATACATAAATTTACCCAGGATGCATAGCTTCATCCTACATGAGGCGGTCACATGTTCACTCCAGTGCCATTTTCTACTGCTTTTCACAGCGTAGAGCGCTCTGGTGATTTTCTTGTGCTTGTGCACTTTATATCAGTCTTTTCTGTCATTATAATGGCAGAAAGACACATAATGTCACACTCTCCAGCATTTTGTAATTTTGCACCCTTTGGTGCCTTTCATGTGGCACTAAGGCGGGCTTTGCACACTATGACATTGCAGGTGCGATGTCGGTGGGGTCAAATTGAAAGTGACGCACATCCGGCATCGCATGCGACATCGTAGTGTGTAAAGTCTAGATGATACGATTAACGAGCGCAAAATCGTCGTAATCGTATCATCGGTGCAGCATCGGCGTAATCCATAATTACGCTGACGCGACGGTACGATGTTGTTCCTCGCTCCACATCGCTGTGTGTGAAGCCACAGGAGCAAGGAACATCTCCTACCGGTATCACTGCGGCTTCCGTAGGATATGCAGAAGGAAGGAGGTGGGCGGGATGTTTACATCCTGCTCATCTCCGCCCCTATTGGCCGCCTGCCGTGTGACGTCGCTATGACGCCGCACGACACGCCCCCTTAATAAGTGAGAGTGAGTACAGGAGGGGGGAGCAGAGTGAGTGCAGGAGGGCAGAGCAGTGTGAGTGCAGGAGGGGAAAGCAGTGTGAGTGCAGGAGGGGAGAGCAGAGTGAGTACAGGAGGGGAGAGCAGTGTGCCTGCAGGAGGGGAGAGCAGTGTGCCTGCAGGAGGGGGGAGCAGTGTGCCTGCAGGAGGGGGGAGCAGTGTGCCTGCAGGAGGGGAGAGCAGTGTGCCTGCAGGAGGGGAGAGCAGTGTGCCTGCAGGAGGGGAGAGCAGTGTGCCTGCAGGAGGGGAGAGCAGTGTGCCTGCAGGAGGGGAGAGCAGTGTGCCTGCAGGAGGGGAGAGCAGTGTGCCTGCAGGAGGGGAGAGCAGTGTGCCTGCAGGAGGGGAGAGCAGTGTGCCTGCAGGAAGGGGGAGCAGTGTGCCTGCAGGAAGGGGGAGCAGTGTGCCTGCAGGAAGGGGGAGCAGTGTGCCTGCAGGAAGGGGGAGCAGTGTGCTTGCAGGAGGGGAGAGCAGTGTGCCTGCAGGAGGGGGGAGCAGGGGAAAGTCCAGCAATTGTCTTCTCAGGTCCCCCCTGTGCCTGCAATAGAAAAAGCAGACAAACGGGACTCAGAGAAAGCAGCCAGAGGAGCTCTCAGGCTCTGGTGCTGCAATGCTGCCAACCTGTGCCCTCAGCGCCCCCCAGCACCACGCCAGCCTGTGCCCTCAGCGCCCTCCAGCACTACGCCAGCTTGTACCCTCAGCGCCCCCCAGCACCACGCTAGCTTGTGCCCTCAGCACCACGCCAGCCTGTGCCCTCAGCACCATGCCAGCCTATGCCCTCAGCGCCCCCCAGCACCACGCCAACCTGTGCCCTCAGCACCCCGCCAGCCTGTGCCCTCAGTGCCCCCCCAGTGCTGCCAATCTGTGCCCTCAGCGCCCCACCAGCCTGTGTCCTCAGTGCCCCCCAGTGCTGCCAGCTTGTGCCCTCAGTGCCCCCAAGCCTGTGCCCTCAGCGCCATTCAGCACCACGCCAGCCTGTGCCCTCAGTGATCCCCGCAGTTCTGCCAGCATGTGACCTCAGTGCCCCCCTGCAGTGCTGCCAGCTTGTGCCCTCATCCCTCCCCCGCAGTGCTGCCAGCTTATGCCTTAAGCACCCTCCAGTGCTGCCAGCTTGTGCCCTCAGCGCTCCCCCGCAGTGCTGCCAGCTTATGCCTTAAGCACCCTCCAGTGCTGCCAGCTTGGGCCCTCAGCGTGTTCCACCGCTGCCAGCCTGTGCGCTAAGCATCCCTAGGGCCAGTATGTATGCCCCACAGGCCACCACTGTCAGTATGTAGGCTCCACAGGACCCAGTAATGTGTATGTATAGGAAATCATTGCAATGCAGACAATTCGTTCCACAACTTGTTAAATGTCCCATCCTGGTCCCCTGTTGTGCTATTCCCCACATGCACAAACTCACACAAACACACACAAACTCACACAAACACACACAAACACATATTATATGCTCACCTTACCTTCCATTCCATCGCCGGCCTGCTGGGACTTGCTGTTCGCTAGCATGGGCTGTGTATCAGGTAACATGACGACGAGGGAGGAACGTCCGCACCCAGAGCGCTGACGTCAAAGACAGGAGCCTCTGATTGGTCAGCGCGCTGCCTTTGTGTAGCGTCTGACAGCGGACGTTCCAGCTTCATCTCCGATGGTTACCGATACACAGCCTTGAGCGGCGAACTACAGGACCCAGGAGGTCGGCGATGGAACAGAAGGTACACATATTATGCTCACCTTACCTTCCGTTCCATTGCCGGCCTCCTGGGTCTTGTAGTTCGCCGTGAGGATTCCTTCCTCGTCGCGATGCATCAGCGAACTACAACTAAGTGCGCACTTTGCGTTTTTTCCCCATGTTAACGCTGCGTTTTGAACTGCAGCATTTCAGTGCCAAATTGCATGTGTTCTGCTTCCCCATCAAAGTCTATGAGAAGTCCGAAAATTCAATGCGCACGCTGCATTTGTAAACGCAGCGTTTTGGATGCCAAAAATCGCTGTGGAAAAAAAAGCAGCATTACACTTCTTTTGTGCGTTGTAGCTGCGTTCTCCACCCATTGAAATCAATGATATGGGTCAAAACGCAACTAAAATGCACTTGGACTGCATTTTTGTTGCGTTCTGCATGCTTTTCTGACAAACAAAACGCAGGTCTTTTCAGTCTCTCTCTGTCGATGTCAGTCTCTTTCTCTGTCAGTTGGTCGCTCTGTCTGTCACTCTCTGTCCGTCGGTCGGTCTCTCTCTCTGTCGCTGCACGGCTGTCACACTGCTCCGGCGGCTTTTCCTCTTTTGAAAATGCCGGACACTCATTATTCCATCTCATATTCCCTGCTTTCCCCGCCCACCGGCGCCTAAGATTGGTTGCAGTTAGACACACCCCCACACTAAGTGACAGCTGTCTCACTTCAACCAATCACAGCCGCCAGTGAGCGGGTCTATATCGTGCAGTAAAATAGATAAATAAATAATTTAAAAAAACAGTCTCCCCCAATTTTGATACCAGCCAGGGTAAAGCCCCATGGCTGAAGGCTGGTATTCTCAGGATGAGAGCTCCACGTTATGGGGAGCCCCCCAGCCTAACATTATCAGCCAGCAGCCGCCCGGAATTGCCGCATCCATTAGATGCGACAGTCCTGGGACTCTTCCCGGCTCATCCCGAATTGCCCTGGTGCGGTGGCAATCGGGGTAATAAGGAGTAAATGGCAGCCCATAGCTGCCACTAAGTCCTAGGTTAATCATGGCAGGCATCTCCCCGAGATACCTTCCATGATTAACCTGTAGGTTAAAGAAAATAAACACATACACCCAAAAATCCTTTATTTGGAATAAAAGACAAAAAAAAACCCTCTTTTACCATTTTATTAAACCCCCAAAATACCCCTCCAGGTCCGATGTAATCCACATGAGGTCCCGCGACGCATCCAGCTTCGCTACATGATGCTGACAGGAGCGGCCACAGACTACGATTGCTCTCTGTCAGCTCCACGCAGCAACTGAAGTGAGCCACACGATCAGCGATGACATCACTCAGGTTACCCGCGGCCACCACTGGATCCTCCAACTGTGACAGCAAGTCGCCCGAGTGACTGAAGTGAGCTGCGCAATCAGCGATAACATCACAGGTGAGTTGCGGTCTCAGGTGGAGGACTCCAGCTGGCCGCGGGTAACCTGAGTAACGGCACCGCTGATGGCGCTGCTCACTTCAGTCACTCGGGATTTGTGGTCACCGGTGCGTCCTTCAAGTGTGACCGCTAACCAGGACGCGACACACAGACAGAGCCGCGAGATGACAATGAAGTCGGGTGAAGTTCATCTGAGTTCAATCTCATCGCGCAACTCTGTGTCTGCTGTCAGCGGGCATGTAGCAGAGCTGAATTGACAGGGAAACGCACTGTCAAAAATGCACCCAAAACGCATGTAAAACGCATGGAAAATGCATCCAAAATGTTTTGGGTGCAGTTTTTTTTTTTTTACAAACGCAGTGTTTACATTTGTCCATATGGGGAGATAAGGTATGCACACCAGTGACTATGTAAGGGGAATACATGAAATAGCAGAAACTGCTGTGTGAATACTGACTTGAAAAATCCAATAGCTATATGTAAGAGTGAAAATGTGAAAAATGGAATCTGCATTACTGCCATGAACATATGAATCAAGAGAAATTTAGCTACTGAATTGATCAATGCAATAGAGCCCCAACACTACGCCAAAGTATTTCTCTACGTTGGGGTCCCTAGCTTGTGTGTGTCCTCTCATGCAGTTAAAAAATCCACCAGTAGTCGGCCGGGGCGAGCCCTCATCAGGTATGCCGGGGTGCATTTCGTTGAGCTGGAAGGGATATTGTTGTACATATCGACTAAGTCAGGTAGCTTCTCCGGCCACAGGTTCCGCTCTTCTAGCGGCAACGTCTTGAGGAGGCCCAGGACCAGGTGGTTCATCTTTTCACACATGCCGTTGGTTTGGGCATGGTAAGGCGTGGTCCGGTTTTTCTTGCAGCCGTACAACTGGCAAAATTCATGGAATACCTCCGCTTCAAAGGCCGGGCCTTGGTCAGTAAGCACCTTCTAAGGGTATTCATGTGGCCTACAAAAATAAGTCTGGAACGCTCTAGCGGCGGTACGGCCAGTTAGGTCTTTGACTGGGACAACCACCATGAACCTTGAATAGTGGTCGACAATGGTTAGAGCGTAAGTGTACCCACTTCGGCTGGGGGTGAGCTTTACATGGTCCAGGGCGACCAGCTCCAGCGGTTGATGTGTAACGATCGGGTGTAAGGGCGCCTTCTGGCTGGCCTCGTCCTTCCTTCTCAGCGTACAAGGGCCACACTCTCGGCACCAGGCCTCTACAGATTCCCGCATTCCACTCCAATAGAACCGCTCTCTCAACAGCATTTCTAGTTTCTTCCATCCAAAGTGTCCAGCACCATCATGGTACGCTTGCAGGACGGTGGGCACGTTAGCTTGGGGAATCACCAACTGGCGGATTTTCTCATGGGTCTTCGGGTTAATCAGCTCACGGTACAACTTCCCCTGGTGTAGATACAGCCGGGTCCATTCTCGCCACAGGCGTTGGGCTTCAGCTGGGGCGGCAGGATCTATTCCAGCAGCGCCTTGTTCCACCAAGATCTTGACTAAGCGGACAGCGGGTGCCTGGTCCTGAGCTTCTTGCCACTCCTGGCTGGGCAGCGGGTCCAGGTTTACCCGTTGTTGATAGACATGCACCTTCTCAGTCGGTGGCTGATGAAACGCGGGCAGCTCAATCTCTTCGAGGTCGTCATCCTCAGGCCCTTCTTTCAACAAGTGGGGCATTCACTCTTACATATAGCTATTGGATTTTTCAAGTCAGTATTCACACAGCAGTTTCTGCCATTTCATGTATTCCCCTTACATAGTCACTGGTGTGCATACCTTATCTCCCCATAGTGATGTTTTTTTAGGTTTTTGCACCCAGTTCAGACTTAGAATGGTGTTCCAAACGTTATTCCTTATTGTTAGTATTTTTTCGTTTGTGAACCCTCCCCAACCACACCTATTGCCAATCCATATCATACGCATAAATAGCCTGGGTCTCAGCTTCCCATACACGGTAAGTTTTTTAACTGCATGAGAGGACACACACAAGCTAGGGACCCCAACGTAGAGAAATACTTTGGCGTAGTGTTGGGGCTCTATTGCATTGATCAATTCAGTAGCTAAATTTCTCTTGATTCATATGTTCATGGCAGTAATGCAGATTCCATTTTTCACATATTCACTCTTACATATAGCTATTGGATTTTTCAAGTCAGTATTCACCCAGCAGTTTCTGCTATTTCATGTATTCCCCTTACATAGTCACTGGTGTGCATACCTTATCTCCCCATAGTGATGTTTTTTTAGGTTTTTGCACCCAGTTCAGACTTAGAATGGTGTTCCAAACGTTATTCCTTATTTTTACATTTGTCCAGTCTGCCAGAGGGTGTGTTCTCTTCCGCACTGCACAGAACGCAACGTGCGCACATACCAAGCTGAGGTCACACTGGCATATCACATGTGATGCGATATGCTAATGACCCTCGGCTCCTGCTGTGCTGTGAGCGTGAGCCATTACACTGTGATCTGATCCTGCCGTCAGATCACAGCTGAGGAGGAGAGGGAGGGATTAAGGATGTCAGGCGTTCAGTTGGGATGAGCCCTGAGCCTTGCTGTCTTTCTAAAGGCGGCCGGATCAGCGGACGAGAGCACCCACTGACCCCCGTGTCTCCACAATTGGAACAATCAGAACAGTAAGTTGCCTGTATTCCCTAATTCCTCCCATTAAAGCACAGTATTATTACAGATATTTTATCTAATAGAGCGGATCTGTCATGAAGTCTGCAGTTTTGTACATGGGGCAGATTTAGGGGACAGATCTGCTTTAAAACAGAATTTTGTGGTTTAAAATATTCTAGTTTAAAAGTAACACGGCCAAGTTTGCATTTATATTTTAATTTACTACTTAGAAATAAATCTATGTATGTTTTTTTAATTATTGTTTCTAAAACAATGTATGTCATTGCTGACTGGGTGTGGTAAGAGGCGTGGCCATGGGCGTGGCCTAAAAATTTGCCGCGCCAAGCTCCACGCGACGCAAACTTTCTCCCTCTTTCCCTTCTTTAAAAGTTGGGAGGTATGCCTTATCTCCCCAATTGCCCTATCATGTCCCCCATTGCCCAAGAATTTCCCCCATTGCCCTATCATGTCCCAATTAAATTTCTCCATAATGTCCCCCACTCTCAGATAATGTCCTTTGTAAAGTAACACCGCTCCTCCCCACGACGGTCCCTGCATCTAAAATGATTCTCCATGTCATGTTGGGCTCCTCAGGAGCACTTACCCGGTGCCCGCTCGTCCTTTTCTTCCGTGTGGCCCTGGGGATGACGGAAGTCGGTGCGGGGCTGAGGAGCTCTTCTGCCTCAGTCCTGGCCCCGCACTGTTCTGTTTGTGCACCTCAAAGACACGCGTACATCTGAGTATGAGAGGCGAAGTCTGCAGGTCCTGCGCGCACCTCACATTGTGCAGCAGGGCCGCCTCTAGGAATTTCAGGGCCCCATACTGGCAACATTTTTGGGCCCCCTTGAGACTCCGCCCAGGCTCCACCCCTGAAACCTTCCACACTCTTAACGCCATGCTTGGAAAAACGTGTAATATATATATATATATATATATACACACACATACATAGCGTTGGTCTGGCGTGCGGGGGGGGGGGAGGGACGCTCCTGACCTGGAGGCACCCGGAGCCTATGAGCTGCAGCGCAGCAGGGGCAGAGCAGAAGTGGCTTCAGCGAAAAGGATGCATTGCATTCAGTGGTGGAGCAGTGAGGACCTGCGGTGATGTCATTCCCATGTGACCGTGTGGGAGAAGCCGGGCAGGAAATACCGAGGAAGATGTGCCTGGTGAGAGATATGGGGGGGGGGTGTGAGTGGCATATCAGGGGTCCAGGCTGTAACACAGGGGTGTTAAGGGATACTATTTGTATAGAACATGGGGTTTCAGTGTGTTTGAGAGGAGTAATTTGGGGTACAGCCAGTCTGTATGAGATATGCAGGACATTGGGGTGCGTGGTGTGTGTGATTTGGGGGTGCAGGGTGTGTGTGATTTTGGGGTGCTGGGTGTGTGCACCAGTCCCTGCTGTATGACATGAGTGAAGTCCACACAGTAATCATATATCAGTACGGATTAGGGAAAGAGGGATAGCAGCAGTCAGAGCATGGGATGGGATTGGGAAAGCTGGGTGCTGAGCTGAGAAAAAGAGGCTCTCTTACTCATCACCCAGCCTTTCTATGTTCTGATATCCGTCTTGTCCTCAGCTCCCAGCTTTCACATTCTCTGATATCATGGGAAAGCTGGGTGCTAAAGACAAAAGATGGCTATCAGAATATAGAAAAGCTGGGTGCTGAGGAAAAGAACCGAGTGTCCAGAGTAATTATCCTGTACCCCAAGTGTTTTATCCTGTACCGAGTATCAAGCATCAGTATCATGTAACCCTAGTGTCATTATCCTGTACCCCCAATGTCAGTGTCATTATCCTGTACCCCCAATGTCAGTGTCATTATCCTGTATCCCCAGTGTCACTGTCATTATCCTGTACCCCCAGTGTCACTGTCATTATCCTGTACCCCCAGTGTCAGTGTCATTATCCCGTCCTCCCAGTGTCAGTGTCATTATCCTGTACCCCCAGTGTCAGTGTCATTATCCTGTACCCCCAGTGTCAGTGTCATTATCCTGTACCCCCAGTGTCATTATCCTGTACCCCCAGTGTCAGTGTCATTATCCTGTACCCCCAGTGTCAGTGTCATTATCCTGTACCCCCAGTGTCATTATCCTGTACCCCCAGTGTCAGTGTCATTATCCTGTACCCCCAGTGTCAGTGTCATTATCCTGTACCCCCAGTGTCATTATCCTGTACCCCCAGTGTCAGTGTCATTATCCTGTACCCCCAGTGTCAGTGTCATTATCCTGTACCCCCAGTGTCAGTGTCATTATCCTGTACCCCCAGTGTCAGTGTCATTATCTTAGGCTATATGGAAATACTCATCAGGGTCTCAAAACTGCATGAATTTCCTTCCCCAGCAAAGTCTATGAGATTTTATTTTGGCTGTCCGCACATTGCAGTTTTTTTGGCTGCGTCTTTGTGGTGACCACTGCAGCATGTCAATTCTTTTTGCCTTTTTCTCTGCATTTTTCACCTATTGAATGCATCGGACAAAAATGCAGCAAAAACACATGCGGTTTGTTTGATGTGTTTTTTTCTGGTGGATGCAATTTTGTGTGTTTTTTTGGGGCCTGAAACGCTGCATCTTTGTGGTCAGAAAAAAACGCAGCGTGTGCACATAGCCTATATGTGGTGATAGTACAGGAGGGGCCTCAGTATAAATACTGTATATGTAAAAAAAAGCCTGATCTGTCTATAGAGCAGTGTTGTCAGAATACACAGGACTAGAGAAGGGTTTATCCAACATGTAACACTATTTTGGAATCTATAGTGCGGCTTTTATAGGCCTCTGTCCCCACAGAATGACTGGTCACATCCAGTACAGACACCGGGGCCGATCATTACTGATAATTATGTAATGTGTGACGGTGGAAACAGAAGACAAATATTCACCAGTCTCCAGATGGAAGAGTGTATGGAGGGTAATGCTGCGCACCAACACTACTGACTCTAAAGGGGCATTACACGCTGCGACAGGGGCGGACTAGGGTGTCTGGGGCCCACCAGGAGAATTGACTTCAGGGGCCCACCCTACAGCTAAATATAAACACCCATTAGCGTTATCCCCATTATTGTGTTGCTTTGACTGTATACACAGGCAGCTCCTGCACATCTATATTGTGCACCATAACTGGGATGTACAATTATAGTCGTTTGCAGTAATGGGGTCTTTGGTGAAAACAAGTTATCACCGATCCACAGCGTAGGTTGGTGATAACTTATTGATCGGTGGAACCAGACCAGTGGAAACCGCACCGATCGGAAGATTGGGGAACTTTTTGCAGCAGCAGGTGGCGTGTGTGACCGCAGCTCCATTCATCCTCTGTGGGGTGGGGTGTGTGACCGCAGCTCCATTCATCCTCTGTGGGGTGAGGTGTGTGACCGCAGCTCCATTCATCCTCTGTGGGGTGAGGTGAGTGACCGCAGCTCCATTCATCCTCTGTGGGGTGGGATGTGTGACCGCAGCTCCATTCATCCTCTGTGGGGTGGGATGTGTGACCGCAGCTCCATTCATCCTCTGTGGGGTGAGGTGTGTGACAGCAGCTCCATTCATCCTCTGTGGGGTGAGGTGTGTGACAGCAGCTCCATTCATCCTCTGTGGGGTGAGGTGTGTGACAGCAGCTCCATTCATCCTCTGTGGGGTGGGATGTGTGACCGCAGCTCCATTCATCCTCTGTAGGGTGGGATGTGTGACCGCAGCTCCATTCATTCTCTGTGGAGCAGCCGGATAATAACAAGCGCAGCGTTCGCAGCCACTGAGGGAATGAATGGATCAGGGGTCGAGTCGGACATGAGCTCCAGTGTAATGGGGGATAAAAGTTGCACGATCGGTGCAGGTCCCAGCAATCGGACCCCACTGATGAATAAGTTATCACTTATCTTTAGGCCACGTTCACACACTTTTTCTCTGATTTTACTGCTCCTGGTTTTGGGTTCAAATACTGAGGTAAAAAAACCTCACTGAATACTCAGCGTGTGAACGTGGCCTTAGTAAAGGTGATTACTTGATTTCACTGGAGATTCTCTGTAAGTGCATATTTACTGCAGTGTAATAGTCACAGGACAGGGCTGGACAGGGAGGGGAGGGGTTAAATGTTTAAGTATTTAATTTCTACTGGAAAAAATCTCCCCCTTATAGAGAGAAAAAGTGACCTCCATACACAACACAATCCACTATACCAAAATCAATAATACCATATACAAGGGGGAAATACCGCCACACCGTGACCAGACCACATATTACCACCAAACAGTGAACAAATACAGCCACATACAAGGGAGAAATACCACCACACCGTGAACAGACCACATAGTGACCGAATACAACCACATACAAGGGAGAAATACCGTGACTGACTTACCAGTGACGTCTCTAGCTGACTTTATTCATCTTCGCTTTTTCTCTTCATCCGGCGCTGACCGTCATCACTTCTTCCTGCCATGACGTGTCTCTGCAGAAAATAACAGTCACCTATAGCCGATCACTCCCAGGGCACATTCCTCACTATTTCCCCAATTTCTACACCACGTCAGACTCTTGTTTCCCCATTGGAGACAGTATCCTCAAAATTAACTTAAACTTAAATTTCATCAGTAATAATGTCCCCTAACTTGCCCCTACAGTAATTATGCCCCACGTGCCACCATAAACTAATAATGTATGTCCCTCATTCTGGCCCCATATAGTAATTATGTCCCTCATCCTGGCCCCTTTTATTTAATAATGTCTGGGGAAATAAGTGGAATCAGAAGGGGTTGTTAATTGCTTCCTGCACAAAATATCCCCCCACACACTGCTCCTCTCCAAAATAGTCCCACAAAGTGCCCCTTTCCAAAATGTCCCCCCCAAAATTTCTCTTTCTATAATATCTCACCCAACTACATCCCTGTATAAATCCCCCCCCTCCTCATTATACTATGCTGCCTTCCAAAATCTTTGATGCCTCATAATGTCCCCCATTGCCCTATAATGTACCAATTTCTTTCACAACGTCCCCCACTGACCTATAATGCTCCAATTTGCTTCATAATGGCCCCCATTACCCTATAATGTCCATCCACTGCCCTATAATGTCCCCCACTGCCCTATTATATCCCCCACTGCCCTATAATGTCCCCCACTGCCCTATTATGGCCCCCATTACCCTAAAATGGCCCCCATTACCCTATAATGTCCTTCCACTGCCCTATAATGTCCCCCACTGCCCTATTATGGCCCCCACTGCCCTATTATGGCCCCCACTGCCCTATTATGGCCCCCACTGCCCTATTATGGCCCCCACTGCCCTATTATGTCCCCCACTGCCCTATTATGGCCCCCACTGCCCTATTATGGCCCCCATTGCCCTATTATGTCCCCCACTGCCCTATTATATCCCCCACTGCCCTATTATATCCCCCACTGCCCTATTATGTCCCCCACTGCCCTATTATGTCCCCCACTGCCCTATTATGGCCCTCACTGCCCTATTATGGCCCCCATTGCCCTATTATGGCCCCCACTGCTCCATAATATGCTCCATAAAGTCCCCCACCGCTTCTTAATGCCACTAGTAAAATAACACTGCTCCTCCCCCACCCGCAGCCCCTCATATAAAAGTACATCTTCGGCTCCTCTGGAGCGCTTATCTGTGCCTGCGCGTCCTCCTCTTCATCCCTGCAGCTGCGGCCCCGTTGATGATGATGATGTCGGTGCAGGACTGAGGCGCGCTCCTCTGCAGCCCTGGCGATGACGGTACATTGCGGGGCTGAGCAGAGCTGCTCTCCCTCCTGTCACCGGCCGCACTGTACAAATGTATTGCGAACCTGAAAGACGCGCATACATCTGAATACCAGCGCGGTCGGTGCAGGCCTGGGGACTCCCGCAGTGCAGCGCTAGGACCTTTGGTGAGTCACATGACACATGTGATGTCACTAAAGGTCCTGCAACTGCGAAAACTTCAGTGATCATACAGAACTTGTACGATCACTGAAGTTTACGATTGAAAGGCTGGGTGCCAGGGCCCACTCAGGCCTGTGCATGGTGAATGAAACGAAAATTTTGAGTATTAAATGTAACTATAGCTCGATTAATGACTCCGCGCCCCTCTCCACACACACACACACACACACACACACACACACACACAATACAATACATCCCCCCCATCACCCACTACATACACACACACAAATACCATGCACCCCCCATTACCATCTCCCCACGCACACAATGCAATGCACCCCCCCATCACCCCCTACACACACACACACACACACACACACACACACAATACATCCCCCCCATCACCCACTACATACACACACAAATACCATGCACCCCCCATTACCATCTCCCCACACACACAATGCAATGCACCCCCCCCCCATCACCCCCTCCAAACACACACACACACACACACACAATACAATGCACCCCCCCCATGACCCCCTACACACACACAATGCACCCCCGATCACCCCCTACACACACAATACACGCTCCATTACCCCCCCACACACAATACATCCCCCCCATCACCCGCTACACACACACACACACACACACAATGCACCCCGCATCACCCCCCACACACACACACACAACCTCCATCACCCCCTACACACACACACACAATACAATGCACCCCTCCATCACCCCCTACACACGCACACACACACAATACAATGCATCCCCCATCACACCCTACACACACACACACAAATACCATGCACCCCCCACTACCATCTCCCCACGCACACAATACAATGCACCCCCCCCATCACCCCCCACACACACACACACAATACATCCCCCCATCACCCGCTACACACACACAATGCACCGCCCATCAGTCCCTACACACACACACACACACAATGCACCCCGCATTACCCCACACACACACACACACACAATGCACCCGTCACACCCCACACACACACACACACACACACACACACACACAATACAATGCATCCCCCATCACACCATACACACACACATACAATGCACCCCCCCATCACCCCCTACACACAATACAATGCATCCCCCATCACACCATACACACACACATACAATGCATCCCCCATCACACCCTACACACACAAATACCATGCACCCCCCACTACCATCTCCCCACGCACACAATACAATGCACCCCCCCATCACCCCCTCAAAACACACACACACACAATACAATGCACCCCCCATCACCTCCTACACACACAATACAATGCATCCCCCATTACCCATACACACAATACACGCTCCATTACCCCCCCACACACAATGCACCCCCAATCACCCCCTACACACACACCCACAATACAATGCACCCCCATTACTCCCTACACACACAATGCACCGTCCATCAGCCCCTACACACACACAATGCACCCCCCCATCACCTCCTACACACACACACACAAAATGCACCCCTCCACCACCCCCTACACACACACACACAATACAATGCATCCCCCATCACACCCTACACACACAATGCACCCCCCCCATCACCCCCTACATACACACACACACACACACACACACAAAATACAATGCATCACCCCCCCACACACACACACTACAATGCATCACCCCCTCCAAACACACACACACACACACACAATACAATGCACCCCCCATCACCTCCTACACACAAACACACACTACAATGCACCCCCATTACCCATACACACACACAATACACGCTCCATTACCACCCCACACACAATGCACCCCCCCATCACCCGCTACACACACACAAATACAATGCACCCCCACTACTCCCTACACACACAATGCACCCCCATTACTCCCTACACACACACAATGCACCGTCCATCAGCCCCTACACACACACACAATGCACCCCGCATCACCCCCTACACACACACACACACAATGCACCCCCCCATCACCCCCTACACACACACACACACAATGCACCCCTCCATCACCCCCTACACACACACACACACAATACATCCCCCCCATCACCCACTACACACACACACACAATACCATGCACCCACCATTACCATCTCCCCACGCACACAATACAATGCACCCCCTCCAAACACACACACACACACACAATGCACTCCCCATCACCCCCTACACACACACACAAACAATGCACCCCCATTACCCCCCCACACACACTACATCCCCCATCACCCGCTACACACACACACACACACAAATACAATGCACCCCCACCACTCCCTACACACACAATGCACCCCCATTACTCCCTACACACACACAATGCACCCCCCATCACCCCCTACACACACACACACAATGCACCCCCCATCACCCCCTACACACACACACACAAACACACACAATGCACCCCTCCATCACCCCCTACACACACACACACAATGCACCCCCATTACACCCTACACACAATGCACCCCTCCATCACCCCCTACATACATACACACACACACACACACACACAATGCATCACCCCCTACACACACACACACACACACACACACAATACAATGCACCCCCCATCACCCCCTACACACACAATACATCCCCCATCACACCCTACACACACACACACAATGCATCACCCCCTACACACACACACACAATACAATGCCCCCCCATCACCCATTATACACACACACACAATGCAGCCCCCATCACTCCCCCCCCCACACACACAATACAGTGCACCCTCCATTACCCCTCCCCCACATACAATACAATGCACCCCCCATCACCCCTACACACACACACACAATACAATGCATCCCCCATCACACCCTACACACACACACACACACAATGCACCCCCCATCACCCTCTACACACACACACACACACACACACACACAATGCATCACCCCCTACACACACACACACACACACACACACAATACAATGCACCCCCCATCACCCCCCCCCCCACACACACACACACACACAATACAATGCACCCCCCATCACCCCCTACACACACACACAATGCACCCCCCCATCACCCTCTACACACACACACAATGCATCACCCCCTACACACACACACACACACACACACAATACAATGCACCCCCCATCACCCATTATACACACACACACAATGCAGCCCCCCATCACTCCCCACACACACACACACACACACAATACAGTGCACTCTCCATTACCCCTCCCCCACATACAATACAATGCACCCCCCATCACCCCCTACACACACACACACACACACACAATGCATCCCCCATCACACCCCACACACACACACACACACACACACCCCCATCACCCTCTACACACACAATGAATCACCCCCTACAGACACACACAAAATACATCACCCCCCACACACACACACACACACACACAATACATCACCCCCTACACACACACACACACACACACACACAATACATCACCCCCTACACACACACACACACACACACACACACACACACACACAATGCACCCCCCATCACCCCCTACACACACACACACACACACACACACACACACACACACACAATGCACCCCCCATCACCCCCTACACACACACACACACACACACACACACACAATACAAAGCACCCTCCATCACTCCCCACACACACACACACACACACACACACAATACAGTGCACCCTCCATTACCCCTCCCCCACATACAATACAATGCACTCTCCATTACCCCCTCCCCAGACATAATACATTGCACCCCACATCACCACCCCCTGCAGACACAAATTACACTACCCCATCACTACACACTCCTGCCTCCCCCTCGCTCGGAATACAGCACTCCTCCTCTGCCTGTCACAAAGCTGTGTCTCCTTCACAAGTGTTCCCCGTTATGTGTCCTCAGCCCCTCCCCACACATCTCCATTAATTACACCTGTCTCTTCGGCTCCTCCATGGAGCGCTCGCTTCCTGATGAATCCAGTGTGGCGCCCGCAGCACTGTGATGACATCAGCAATGTGCTGATCTCATCACGTTGCTGCACGTCGGGGGCGGAGCCCAGTCCCAGCGCGCTGTTCAAATGTATTTACGTCTGAAATGCGGATTTTGGTGCGGTTTTTTACCGCAGGTGCAGGATTCTTTCAGAGAGTCCATTTTTTCCTTAAGAAAAAGTCAGTTTCTAGTGCGCACATGGCCTTAGGGTATGTTCACACAGAGCTTTTTTGGTACATTTTTTTAGCTGTAGATTTACCTTGGTTTAATGCAAATCCATGCTAATAAAAAGCTGCTTTTTACAGTCCCAGCAAAGTCTATGAGATTTCTGAAATCTCATGCGCACACACAAACACATCAGGTTTTTTTCCTGACGGTTTTGTCAAATAGCTGTGTTTTTGGTCAGGTTTTTAAAGAATGTGTTTTTTCATTGATACAACCCATTTTGTAGAAAAAAAAAAAAGCAGCAAATCTGCACCAAAAACGCAGATGACTCAGGAGATTTCCTGCCACAAGATCAGGTTTTGGTCAGGAAAAAAAAGCACCAAAAAAGCCCTGTGTGAACATAGCCTTATCGGGGATTTCCCTATATGGTGGATACATAGCGGCATTGGTGGATTAACGTTAGTAATCTTTTCCATGTGAAGACGCTGGATAACATTCTGCTTCTTCTTGAATATTATTTGGCTGATGGACTCGGTGGTTTTCCTAGGACAAGGAACGTCCGTGTGTAAGAAAAACTGCGACTGACTGTAATCACAGATTCCAATATTATCTACAATAAATAAGATGCTACAAGAAATCCTGCGCTATCTGCAGGCACAGGACAGGGCTCTAATGCGCACTGTAGAGTTTGCAAATAGGCGCATGTTATACTGAGAGAAGCCGGAAATGATCAAGTAATAAAAACGTTTATGGTAGATATAGTGCGGGCCCCTAGAGGCAATTTCCCTGGTAGGCCCCTTACACCCCAGTCTGACTCTGTGTGTGTGTGTATATATATATATTATTAATAGGAGCTGTAATTGGTTGCTATAGGCAACAAAGGATATTTTTAGTATAATAAGCTTATGTGTGAGGTGATATGATAGCAGCGGAGAGACAGATAGAGAGAAACAGACAGGGAGAGAGACAGAGACAGACAGGAAAATAGACAGACAGGGAAAGAGGCAGACAGGGAAAGAGACAGAAAGAGAGAGACAGAGAAAGACAGGGAAAGAGACAGAGACAGACAGTGAAAAAGACAGACAGGGAAGGAGACAGAATAAGAGACAGACAGGGAAAGAGAAGGACAGGGAAAGAAACAGAGAGAGTGAGACAGAAAGACAGGAAGAGAGACAAACAGAAAGAGGAAGTCAGGGAAAGAGGCACACAGGGACATTTACAATCACGAAATTTTGCAAAGACGCCTCATGAGACTCAGGGAACGTTATAGACTATTATTTTGAGTGGAAAATGTAACGCTGCAGTTTACAGTTACTCTCCAAAAAACCTGCCTTTATTAAAGTCAATGGAGCTGGGAGCTACAGGTTAGTAATAGGAGCTGTGATAGCTTGCTATAGGGAACGAAGAATATTCTTAGTATAGTAAGCTTATGTGTGAGGTAATATGATATTGGTGGAGAGACAGATATCAAGAGAGACAGAGAGAGAGACTGAGACAGACAGAGAAAGACAGGGAAAGAGACAGACAGAGAGAGAGACAGAGACAGACAGAAAGAAGCAGAGAGGGAAAGAGGCAGTCAGGGAAAGAGGCAGAGACAAACACAGAGACAGACACACAAGGAAAGAGACAGACAGGGACAAACAGGAAAAGAGACAGACAGGGAAGAAGACAGACACACAGAGACACACACAAAGGGAAGAGATAGACAGGGAAAGAGACAGACAGAGGCTAGGAGAGAAGAAAAGTGGGAAAGAGGCAGTTACTATCCCAGGCAACACTGGGAACTACTGCTAGTGTGTAGATATATATATTTATATATATATATATATATATATATACACATACATACATACATATACACACACACATACAGTATATATACTCAAACACACACGGCCATAAGTGTTAGCACCCTTGAAGTTGTTCCAGATGAAGTATTTCCCTCAAAAAATTACATTACAGACATCACTAGGGGGACGCACAGACGTCACTAGGGGGTCTCACATATATCACTAGGGGGCCACACATTAAAAAATAAGGTCTGGAACACCATTCTAAGTCTGAACTGGGTGCAAAAACCTACAAAAAACTTCACTATATAGAGAGAAGGTATGCACAAAAGTGACTATGTAAGGGGGTTTTAGGTTTTTGCACCCAGTTCAGACTTAAGCGGGCTTTACACGGTACGATCTATCGTGCGATTTCACGAGCGATCGTACCCACCCCCGTCGTTTGTGCGTCATGCGCAAATCGCTGCCCGTGTCACCCAAAGTCGTTAAACCCCCGTCACACGTACTTACCTGACGAGCGACCTCGCTGTGGGCGGCGAACATCCACTTCCTGAAGGGGGAGGGACGTTCGGCGTCACAGTGTCGTCACACAGCCGCCCGCCAATAGAAGCGGAGGGGCGGAGATGAGCGGAACGTAACATCCCACCCACCTTCTTCCTTCCGCATTGCCGGCGGGTGCCGCGAGACGTAGGTAAGCTGTGTTCATCGTTCCCAGGGTGTCACACGAAGCGAAGTTTGCTACCCCGGGAATGATGAACAACCGGCGCAAAGAAGATTAAACGTTTTTTTAAAAATGAGCGACCTTTACACGGCTCGCGATTCGTAACCGATTTGCGATCATTTACAGACGCTCATAGGTGTCACATGGGCCGACGTCGCAAGCGATGCCGGATGTGCGTCACGAAAACCGTGACCTCAACGATCTATCGCACGATAGATCGTCTCATGTAAAGCCCGCATTAGAATGGTGTTCCAGACGTTATTTCTTAATTTGTTTGTAGTCTTTCATTTGTGAACCCAAACCCACCCATACCTATTTCCGGTCCACATCATACATATATAGCCTGGGTCTCAGCTTCCCATACACGGTAAGTTGTTTAACTGCATGAGAGGACACACATTAGCTAGGGACCCCAATATAAGAGAATACCGTGACGAGGTTTTGGGGCTCTGTTGCATTGATCAATTCAATAGCTAAATTTCTCTTTCTTCATATGTTCATGGTAGTTATGCAGATTCCATTGTCATATTTTAATTTTCACATATAGCTATTGTATTTTTCAGGGCAGTATTCACACAGCAGTTTCTGTTTTACATGTATCCCCCTTATATAGTCACTGGTGTGCATACCTTCTCTCTATATAGGGGGGGCGCACCGACATCACTAGGGGGCGCACATACATCACTAGGGGGATGCACAGACATCCCTAGGGGGGCACGGACATCACTAGGGTGACACGGACAACAATTGCAGAGCACAGCCATCACTAGGGGGGAAAACATCACTGGGGGTGGTACACAGCATTAGAGGGAACACAACACTGGAGGGTGCTGCACACAGCACTGTGGGAGGCTGCACACAGCACTGTGGGGGGCTGCACACAGCACTGTGGGGGGCTGCAGACAGCACTATGGGGGGCTGCACACAGCACTGTAGGGGGGGCTGCACACTGCCTTGTGGGGAGGCTGCACACAGCAAGTCCTGATCACATTTATAAGTGTAAGCACCCGAGCACTGCTGCCCCGGGGAATGTGGGGACATCACAAAAACTCATCGCAGGCCCGAGGTTCCAACTCCTGTGCTAAAGCAAGGGAAGGGCGCCCCCCACCACCCACGGCGATGTTCAGCTCACCGAACTCCTACCTTTCCCCATAGGATGCCGCATCCTCACCACCTCCGCATTGCCCGCAGCAGCACTGTGATGAGGTGCAGAGTGATGACCTCATCACAGTGCTGTGTGATGACGTGCCGCCTCCCTGCTCCACTGCCTCGCTTCCGGCCACATGGCTAATTTGCATGTGATGCCCTAGAAGGGCTTCGCTTGCAATTTAGCCATGTGTGCAGTGGCTGAAACGACACGGCCGGGCCCCTCTGCTGCGGCTGTGACTGGGGCTCGGTGAAGAGGGGAGGCCTGGCCTGCCCGGGGCTTAACAAAGCTAAGTAATTACCCTGGGCCTGTCCGGGCCCCCTCTCTTCACCGGGCCCGGTACACCAGGCACAGTAGTAATGCCCTGATGGCGGCCCTGTTGTGCAGGCCTGGACTCATGCAGTGCAAGGATCTTTGGTGAGTCACATGTGATGTCACCACAGGTCATTCTGCAACCGCGGAAACTGCACAGATCGTACAGAATTTATAAAATCACTGCAGCTTATGATGGAAAGGTTGGGGGCCCATCAGAGCATAGGGGCCCAGTCTGCTGGCAATGAGAAACACCTGTGCCCAGCCCACAGTAACAAGTCCGTGGTACCCCACAAATATAAACCATTGGGGCCCACTGGGAATCCAGGGCCCACCAGAGGATTCCCCGGTGCACTGGTGGACCAGTCCTACCCTGTAGAGGGGGCAGTATTATAGTAATTATATTCTTGTACATAGTAGCAGTATTATAGTAATTATATTCTTGTACATAGGGGCAGTATTATACTATTATATATTCTTGTACATAAGAGCAGTATTATAGTAGTTATATTCTTATACATTGTGAGCAGTATTATAGTAGTAATATTCTTGTACATAGGAGCAGTATTATAGTAGTTATATTATTGTACATATTGTCAGTATTATAGTAGTTAAATTCTTGTACATAGGGGCAGTATTATAGTAGATATATCCTTGTACATAGGAGCAGTATTATAGTAGTTATATTCTTGTACATAGGGGGCAGTATTATAGTAGTTATATTCTTGTACATAGGAGCAGTATTATAGTAGTTATATTCTTGTACATAGGGACAGTATTATAGTAGTTATATTCTTGTACATAGGAGCAGTATTATAGTAGTTATATTCTTGTACATATGAGCAGTATTATAGTAGTTATATTCTTGTACATATGAGCAGTATTATAGTAGTTGCTTTCTTGTACATATGAGCAGTATTATAGTAGTTATATTCTTGTACATATGAGCAGTATTATAGTAGTTATATTCTTGTACATAGGAGCAGTATTATAGTAGTTATATTCCTGTACATATGAGCAGTATTATAGTAGTTATATTCTTGTACATATGAGCAGTATTATAGTAGTTACATTCTTGAACATATGAGCAGTATTATAGTAGTTATATTCTTGTACATAGGGACAGTATTATAGTAGTTATATTCTTGTACATAGGAGCAGTATTATAGTAGTAATATTCTTGTACATAGGAGCAGTATTATAGTAGTTATATTCTTATACATTGTGAGAAGTATTATAGTAGTTATATTCGTGTACATATGAGCAGTATTATAGTAGTTATATTATTGTACATATGGTCAGTATTATAGTAGTTATATTCTTGTACATAGGGGCAGTATTATAGTAGATATATCCTTGTACATAGGAGCAGTATTATAGTAGTTATATTCTTGTACATAGGGGGCAGTATTATAGTAGTTATATTCTTGCACATAGGGACAGTATTATAGTAGTCATATTTTTGTACATAGGGAGCTGTATTATAGTAGTTATATTCGTGTACATAGGAGCAGTATTATAGTAGTTATATTCGTGAACATAGGAGCAGTATTATAGTAGTTATATTCTTGTACATAGGAGCAGTATTATAGCAGTTATATTCTTGTACATAGGAGCAGTATTATAGTAGTTATATTCTTGTACATAGGAGCAGTATTATAGTAGTGATATTCTTGTACATAGGAGCAGTATTATAGTAGCTATATTCTTGTACATATGAGCAGTATTATAGTAGTTACATTCTTGTACATATGAGCAGTATTATAGTAGTTATATTCTTGTACATATGAGCAGTATTATAGTAGTTATATTCTTGTACATATGAGCAGTATTATAGTAGTTACATTCTTGTACATATGAGCAGTATTATAGTAGTTATATTCTTGTACATATGAGCAGTATTATAGTAGTTATATTTTTGTACATATGAGCAGTATTATAGTAGTTATATTCTTGTACATAGGGACAGTATTATAGTAGTTATATTCTTGTACATAGGAGCAGTATTATAGCAGTTATATTCTTGTACATAGGAGCAGTATTATAGTAGCTATATTCTTGTACATATGAGCAGTATTATAGTAGTTACATTCTTGTACATATGAGCAGTATTATAGTAGTTATATTCTTGTACATATGAGCAGTATTATAGTAGTTATATTCTTGTACATATGAGCAGTATTATAGTAGTTACATTCTTGTACATATGAGCAGTATTATAGTAGTTATATTCTTGTACATATGAGCAGTATTATAGTAGTTATATTTTTGTACATATGAGCAGTATTATAGTAGTTATATTCTTGTACATAGGGACAGTATTATAGTAGTTATATTCTTGGACATATGAGCAGTATTATAGTAGTTATATTCTTGTACATAGGAGCAGTATCATAGTAGCTATATTGTTGTACATATGAGCAGTATTATAGTAGTTATATTCTTGTACATATGAGCAGTATTATAGTAGTTATATTCTTGTACATATGAGCAGTATTATAGTAGTTATATTCTTGTACATATGAGCAGTATTATAGTAGTTATATTCTTGTACATATGAGCAGTATTATAGTAGTTATATTCTTGTACATATGAGCAGTATTATAGTAGTTATATTCTTGTACATATGAGCAGTATTATAGTAGTTATATTCTTGTACATATGAGCAGTATTATAGTAGTTATATTCTTGTACATATGAGCAGTATTATAGTAGTTAAATTCTTGTACATATGAGCAGTATTATAGTAGTTATATTCTTGCACATAGGGACAGTATTATAGTAGTCATATTTTTGTACATAGGGAGCTGTATTATAGTAGTTATATTCGTGTACATAGGAGCAGTATTATAGTAGTTATATTCGTGTACATAGGAGCAGTATTATAGTAGTTATATTCTTGTACATAGGGGGCAGTATTATAGTAGTTATATTCTTGTACATAGGAGCAGTATTATAGTAGTTATATTCTTGTACATAGGGACAGTATTATAGTAGTTATATTCTTGTACATAGGAGCAGTATTATAGTAGTTATATTCTTGTACATATGAGCAGTATTATAGTAGTTATATTCTTGTACATATGAGCAGTATTATAGTAGTTGCTTTCTTGTACATATGAGCAGTATTATAGTAGTTATATTCTTGTACATATGAGCAGTATTATAGTAGTTATATTCTTGTACATAGGAGCAGTATTATAGTAGTTATATTCCTGTATATATGAGCAGTATTATAGTAGTTATATTCTTGTACATATGAGCAGTATTATAGTAGTTACATTCTTGAACATATGAGCAGTATTATAGTAGTTATATTCTTGTACATAGGGACAGTATTATAGTAGTTATATTCTTGTACATAGGAGCAGTATTATAGTAGTAATATTCTTGTACATAGGAGCAGTATTATAGTAGTTATATTCTTATACATTGTGAGCAGTATTATAGTAGTTATATTCGTGTACATATGAGCAGTATTATAGTAGTTATATTATTGTACATATGGTCAGTATTATAGTAGTTATATTCTTGTACATAGGAGCAGTATTATAGTAGTTATATTCTTGTACATAGGGGGCAGTATTATAGTAGTTATATTCTTGTACATAGGGGCAGTATTATAGTAGTTATATTCTTGTACATAGGAACAGTATTATAGTAGTTATATTCTTGTACATAGGAGCAGTATTATAGCAGTTATATTCTTGTACATAGGAGCAGTATTATAGTAGTTATATTCTTGTACATAGGAGCAGTATTATAGTAGTTATATTCTTGTACATAGGAGCAGTATTATAGTAGCTATATTCTTGTACATATAAGCAGTATTATAGTAGTTATATTCTTGTACATAGGGACAGTATTATAGTAGTTATATTCTTGTACATATGAGCAGTATTATAGTAGTTATATTCTTGTACATAGGAGCAGTATTATAGTAGCTATATTCTTGTACATATGAGCAGTATTATAGTAGTTATATTCTTGTACATATGAGCAGTATTATAGTAGTTATATTCTTGTACATATGAGCAGTATTATAGTAGTTATATTCTTGCACATAGGGACAGTATTATAGTAGTCATATTTTTGTACATAGGGAGCTGTATTATAGTAGTTATATTCGTGTACATAGGAGCAGTATTATAGTAGTTATATTCGTGTACATAGGAGCAGTATTATAGTCGTTATATTCTTGTACATAGGAGCAGTATTATAGCAGTTATATTCTTGTACATAGGAGCAGTATTATAGTAGTTATATTCTTGTACATAGGAGCAGTATTATAGTAGTTATATTCTTGTACATAGGAGCAGTATTATAGTAGCTATATTCTTGTACATATGAGCAGTATTATAGTAGTTACATTCTTGTACATATGAGCAGTATTATAGTAGTTATATTCTTGTACATATGAGCAGTATTATAGTAGTTATATTCTTGTACATATGAGCAGTATTATAGTAGTTATATTCTTGTACACAGGAGCAGTATTATAGTAGTTATATTCGTGTACATAGGAGCAGTATTATAGTAGTTATATTCTTGTACATAGGAGCAGTATTATAGTAGTTATATTCTTGTACATAGGAACAGTATTATAGTAGTTATATTCTTGTACATAGGGACAGCATTATAGTAGTTATATTCTTGTACATAGGGGCAGTATTATAGTAGTTATATTCTTGTACACAGGAGCAGTATTATAGTAGTTATATTCGTGTACATAGGGGCAGTATTATAGTAGTTATATTCTTGTACATAGGGGCAGTATTATAGTAGTTATATTCTTGAACATAGGGTCAATTTTAATTGGAAAAAACAAACATAAATACAAGTATAATAAACAAAAACTTCCATAAATACAAAACACAAATCACTGAGGTTACATAGACACCAGCACTAAATAATCAGATCATACACACAAATAAAGTAGAGTCCACACCTGTGGTGGGAAATGAGTGTCACAGAAACCCTGCAATCACCATACAATATATAGAAGGAGCAGAGTGACAGCCATCATCAGACGTCAGGGACGTTCGGTCCACCACCGGTGTCCATGTCAGACTCTACCTGAGGGTCTACAGACAGGGGCTTCCGCTTTGGCGGGGGATGGTCCTCTACGTCCCTGTCACACTCGTCCTCAAGTTTCCCCAACTCTTCCTCATAATCATTATCATTTGACTCAGATAAAGCCCCATACTTGTTGGACACGACCATCACACCTGCAGAGCTCTGGACCTTCTTACTAGCTCTGTCATATTCTGCCTCAGGTTTACGGGAGGACGTGTTCTTTTTCTTCCGTTCATTCTGATTAATGCTCCAGTCATCAGATACAGACAGTGATGCTGAAGGGGGGGCTACCTGAGGCTGCTGCACCTGAGGGACGACCTCCATGTTCCCTTCTGCACCCTCCGTACCCTGCTGCTCTGGTGTTACATGAGTAGACTCCCGGGGGACATCTGAGCTGATCAGTACCTCTCCCGACATTGAATCCTCCTCCTAAGCCTCTGCCACTACCTCCTGAGCCTCTGCCACTACCTCCCGAGTCTCTGCCGCTACCTCCTGAGCCTCTGCCACTACCTCCTGAGTCTCTGCCACTACCTCCTGAGCCTCTGCCACTACCTCCCGAGTCTCTGCCGCTACCTCCCGAGTCTCTGCCACTACCTCCCGAGTCTCTGCCGCTACCTCCCGAGTCTCTGCCGCTACCATCACATCCTCATCAGGGAAGACTCTACAGATGTTGTGCCAGGGATCTGGACAGTCCCTGTGAGGGTGTCCCATCTTACCACAGAGGTTGCACCTGATGTCCCAGCAGTCTGCAGCGATATGGCCGATTTCCCCACACAGGCTGCACTTCCCCACAGTACAGTCATTGGACAGATGACCTGTTTTACCACATCTGAAGCACTTTCGGGACTGCCCGGGATAGTAAATTCTGCCCTTCTCCCTCCCAATGAAGAAGGAGTTGGGTAAGGCTGCATGCGCATGCTGCAGTTTTTTCTGCACACAAACTGCAACCAAAACTGCACCTTGTCGCAGAGAGTCGGGAAATGTCCCAAAAATGCTTGTAATGTAGGTGCGTTTTGTGGTGCGTTTTTGGTGCATTGTTGTCATTGCGTTTTTTTAAAGGAAAAACAAAATATGATAGGAAAGGATAATGGATAGATAGGTAGAATAGATTATATATGAAAAAATAGAAAGAATAGCTAGATGGATAGATAGAGAATAAGAACATATAGATTAGATAATAAGAAAGAATACATAGAAAAAAATAATAGAATAGCTTCATAGAGGGATAGCCAGCTTGGTTAGGTTTTTTTTCTATTTCTGGGGTAAAAAAAATAACATGGGTCCCCCCCATTTTTCATATCCTGCACAGGAACAGCAGCAGCTGCAGGCTGCAACCCTCAGCTCTCTGCTGTGCCTTGGCTGGTTATGAAAAATAGAGAGGATTCCACCCCTTTTTTTAATTATTTGATTTATTAAAAAAAATGACGTGGGATCCCCTCATTTTTCTAATACCAGCCAAGGTGCAGGAGACAACAGAGAGCTGATATTATTAGGGTGGGAAGGACCATCGTTATTTGGCCCTTTCCAGCCTAACAATAGCAGCCCACAGCCGCCCCAGAAGTGGCGGATCCATAAGATGCACCAATTCTGGCGCTAGACCCGACTCTTCTCGTTGCCCTGGTGCGGAGGGAATCGGGGTAATAAGAATGTCACGAACAGCCGGGGAAGTCCCTCAGAAATCCGCAGCTGTTCACTGATTTGTTACACACGACTACTCTCTAGCGCCCCCCTTGTCTGCAGGCCACTTTTGGTACTGCAGGACAATGCATAAGATGAGGCTGCTGAGCTGATAATGCCAAATATTGGAGGTCTCACAGCAAGGGTAAATGTATATCTCTGATTCCTGCTAATGGAATATTTATATACCTCGGTACCCTTAATGATAGCACTCCAATAATTCTATGCAATAACAATTACGCTGCCACCACCCAGACTTTCTACAGGTAGCTGGGAACCCGTTTCAGATAGCATAAGGCCCTTCGGGGTTTTGGATTCGTATATAAAGCATAAGGAAAGAAACTCTTAAATTTTTATATATTTAATCCGAAAATAGGCAGTGTTTAAAGAATATACAGGAATTTACAAAAGGGAACAATACACATTACGGCATAACAGTTACATAAAATAAAAGGTATAAACGTGAAACTTACTAAGCTTGTGCCATAGAAGTGACGTCTGCTTAGGGAGTAGGAGGGAACTCCAAGAGATGTTAGAATCGGCCAGCATCACCCTTCATGATGCCCTCCTCGTGCTGACTGAGCCCCCAAGACAGGAACTGTCTCTTATGCTCTTGCTAGCCCCCCTTGCCTGTGACATCATTTTACAGTCACTTGTGGGCTGTGCTCTGATGTTCACAGAGTTCCATAATTCTAGGGTTTTTCATATCTTTGCTCCTGGGTCACACAGGTGAAAGATATTAGCGTCATATTTAATATCTCGATTTTACAGTTACATTGATACCAAACACAACGCCTCTAGCACAATTTTACTGGCCAATACTAATTTGTCGTGATTCCGTCGATCTCCTCGTCAGGTGAGACGGTGCGCTGGGTTCCGCACGACGCAGGGATTCTGGCAATGTGTTTTTCATCTTTCTAGCATTAAAGTTGCACTTCAAAACCTGCTTTGGGAGTTTTCCCGCCAATATTACAAAGAATTGTCTTCCTCTGCAGCTTTTGGCTTTGGTTCTACCATCACCCAAAGTCATAAATACCTTAAGCTTCCAGGCCAATCAGATAATCGTCATGACGATCTCTGGCTGATGGTGGACAGGAGGGGGATGGAGACCCTTCAATAGTTCTACATGACACCTCCCCCTTTTTGAGGTAGCATGGGAGATTGATTTGCCAATCGTCTCCTAAGCCTACCTTGCTGGCATCCCCCTGCCGGGACAGCCCATCAGCGTTGCCATGCTCAACACCCTTCCTGTGTTGAATGGTAAAGTCATACTGCTGTAGTGCCAAGCTCCACCGCAGTAGCTTACCATTGTCGCCGGCCACCCGATGTAGCCAGCTGAGAGGGTTGTGGTCTGTCACTATGGTGAAGTTGCGTCCATATAGGTAGGGCTGCAGTTTCCGCAGGGCCCACACTATAGAGAGGCACTCCTTCTCCACAGTGGCGTAGGCCACTTCCCGGGATAAGAGCTTGCGGCTGAGAAACATCACCGGATGCTCTTCTCCCTTCCCATTTACCTGGCTGAGTACTGCACCAAGGCCAAACGCACTGGCATCTGTCTGAACTATGAACCGTCGGGTGAAGTCCGGAGCTTGTAGGATTGGGGAACTGGCGAGGGCAGCTTTTAGTGCCCTGAAGGACCGTTCACAGTCATCTGTCCAGGTGACTACTTGCGGTAGCTTCTTTTTGGTGAGGTCCGTCAACGGCTTAGCAAGAGCACTATAGTTAGGAACGAACTTCCTATAGTACCCTGCCGTACCCAAGAAGGACATCACCTGCTTCTTTGACTTGGGGGTAGGCCAGGAGGTGATGGCATCAACCTTCCCTGGCTCTGGTTTCAGGGTCCCGCCACCCACTCTGTGTCCAAGGTACTGTACCTCCGTCATGCCGATCTGACACTTCCCTGGCTTTATAGTCAGACCAGCGCTTTGGATCCGCCTGAGCACCTGCTCCAGGTGCCCCAGGTGTTCCTCCCAAGTGGGACTAAAGATGGCAATGTCATCCAGGTAAGCTACTGCAAACCCTCCTAGTCCCTCGAGCAGCTGGTCGACCAATCGCTGGAAAGTGGCAGGAGCATTTCTCATGCCAAAGGGCATGACGAGGGATTCATACAGCCCGAATGGGGTGATGAAGGCGGACCTTTCCTGTGCTTCCTTGGACATAGGAATCTGCCAGTACCCTCGACTCAGGTCCACGATGGTCAGGTACCGGGCCCCGGCTAAGCAATCCAGTAACTCATCGATGCGTGGCATTGGGTACGCATCGGGTGCTGTGATTGCATTTAGCCTCCTGTAGTCCACACAAAACCGGGTTGTCCGGTCCTTTTTGGGAACCAAGACTACAGGCGAGGCCCATGCACTTTTGGACCTCTGGATCACTCCCAGGACTAGCATTTCATCGATCTCCCTTTTTATGTCCTTTTGTACCTCTAGAGAGACACGGTATGGGGGTTGACGAACTGGGGAATGACTCCCGGTGTCCACCTGGTGGGTGGCTAGGGATGTCTTCCCTGGGACATTTGTGAAGGTCATCAGGTAGGGCCGGAATACCTCCCGCAGCTGGGACCTTTGGCCCAGGGATAGCTGTGGGTTGAATGTCGCCTCCTCGATAGACCCTCCATCCCGGGCCGAGGCGAGCAAGTCCACCAAGACTTCACTTTCGCCTTCCTCGGGTAGACTACACACAGGAAGGGCAAAGGCTTCCCTGTCATGATGAGCTTTCATCATGTTGACATGGAAGACCTTTTGCCTCTTCCTGGCATGGTCGATGGTGACCACATAGTTTACGTCATTGAGGCGCTGATGCACCAGGTATGGACCCTCCCAGGCCGCCTGAAGCTTGTTCTGGGTCATTGGGACTAGGACCCACACCTTCTGACCCACTTCGTACACCCGCTCTCGAGCGTGTTGGTCGTACCATCGCTTCTGGCTGGCCTGGGCTTGCGCCATATTCTCATGCACCATCTGCGTCATTGACTGCATTTTGTCACGGAGCCGAATGACATACTCCACAACGGACACTTCTGGGGAATTCAGTTCCTCTTCCCAGGATTCCCTTACCAGAACAAGAGGCCCCCGGACTCGTCTGCCATACAGGAGCTCGAAGGGGGAAAACCCCGTTGAGGCCTGTGGTACCTCTCTGTAGGCAAACAGCAGGTGTGAGAGATACCGCTCCCAGTCGCGTCCATGTGACTCAACCAGCATCTTAAGCATCTGCTTAAGTGTACCATTAAATCGCTCACACAAACCATTGGTCTGTGGGTGATAAGCGCTTGATATCAGATGCCGCACCTGCATTTTCTTACAGAGAGCCTCCATTAGACGAGACATGAACTGAGTCCCCTGGTCGGTAAGCATCTCCCTGGGAAATCCTACTCGGGAGAATATGGTCAAGAGGGCATCTGCCACCTTATCGGCTCTAACTGAGGACAGAGCCACTGCCTCCGGATACCGGGTAGCATAGTCTACCACAGTAAGGACGAACCGTTTTCCAGAGCTGCTGGGGACGGCCAGAGGCCCGACAATGTCCACAGCGACCCTCTGGAAAGGCTCCTCTATCACCGGCAAAGAGATCAGGGGAGCTTTGGGAGCAGGCCCTGACTTTCCCACTCTTTGACATGTGATACAGGAGCGGCAGTAGTTGGCAACATCTGTCCCCATTTTGGGCCAATAGAAGTGGTGAGACAGCCGGGCCTTGGTTTTGCTAACCCCCAAGTGTCCGGCGAGTGGGATCTCATGGGCAATCCGCAGCAACTCACTCCTAAAGCGGTGAGGCACCACCAGCTGTTTTTCCTTCAGCCACTCTTGTTGGGGGTTACAGGGAATTGTCTCCCGGTACAACTTTCCCTGGTCCCAGAATACCCTCTCCTTATCGGTCTCGGAGGAGGGCTTCTCTGCGAGGTCCCTTAACGTCTCTAGACTGGCATCAGTTCGTAGAGCCACCTGAAACTCTTGGCTAGAGGCAGCCAAAAGTGACGTTAAGGTTCCAACCTCACCGGGACCCTCTGGGACCTGCTCTGGGTCCATCACCAGTTCCGTTATCCCTCTGGGTGAAGAGGTGTCAGAAGGCAGGGTTTCATTTGCGTTCTGGGCACTCTGACTGCGGGTGACAGCACCGATGAAGGCTGTCTCCCCGGGGAATAACCACTCTTCCCCATCAGCCTGACAGGTACTACTGGCTGTGTCACTGTCCGCTGTGACACTGCTCAGCTGCATTTGGCCACTGTCCTCGTGGTTCTCATGTCTTCCTCCATCTCTGTCAGCACAGACACTTGCTACCTTGGGGTTGTCCTCAGCCACGTCACCCTGCCGCGTGGCATGGCTGAGTTCCCCTGTACAAATCTCCACTTTATTACCATGCACAACATTTGTAATCACGTTCTGGATATCCGCATTCGGGTCGCATGACTTATCAACAACATTTGCATCACATGATTTAACAACATTTGCATCACATGACTGATCAACAACATTTGTATCACCTGACTTTTTGGATTCGGGAGGATCATCAGGGAGAAATTGTGCAACTAATCGCCCCAGATCAGTCCCCAATAAAACATTGGTTGGTAGATGTTCATCCACCCCCACTTCCCTCCACCCTCTCCCAGCACCCCAGTCGAGGGGAATCAGGGCCATTGGGAAGGAGTGGTGGACACCCCCCGCCAAGGCGACAGTCAGGAGTTTTCCCGGGATAAAGTTTTCAGGGGGTACCAGTTCAGGGCGGACCAGTGTTCTGTCGGCCCCAGTGTCCTTGAGCCCCACAGTGGGGGTTCCGCCTACGGTGACGGGGTGTAGGTTTTCGCAGGCCCTACCACCCGCCTTCCTTGCCAAAAGGACAGTTCCAGTGGGCCCTTGGGCCTTGGATGTGGGGTTCCTCTTCTGCCTCTCTGGGCAACCAGAGCTGAGGTGTCCAGGCAGGTTGCAGGAAAAACACCTGCGAGTGTCAGAGGTGGGCCGGGCACTGGTGGATGAAACAGGACCTACGGGAGGTCGGCTGGTAGGGGCAGGGGTGGTTGTAGTTGTCATCTTACCCCCTTTCCAGCTAGTGGTGGACGGCTTCCGCACCTCCGATGCACGGTTGGCCACATAGGCGTCGGCAATCTGGGCTGCTTTTGAGGCCTCCTTGGGCTCTCGGTCCATAACAAACTGTCGAACCTCCACAGGACAGACATGTAGGAGTTGGTCCTTCACCATGAGGTCCTTTAACTCCTCAAAGGTTGTAACGGACAGTCCTTGGATCCACTGGTCAAAGGTGCGCTGGAGCCCACCCTCCAAATCGCTGTAGCTGTCATGAGGTCCGAGCTGGAGGGTCCGGAATTTTTTTCGGTACACCTCCGGAGTCAGCTGATACTTCCGTACTAGGGCCTGCTTTATGGCCCCATAGTCTCCACTCTGCTCTTGAGGGAGACTGGCAAACGCGTCCAGGGCCTTGCCTCGCAGCCCTGGGGTTAAGTATTGTGTCCATTGTGTTGAGGGCAACTGGTACTGCAAGCAAGTCTTTTCAAATCCCCTCAGAAAGGTGTCCAAATCCCCGTCCTTTTCCATCACAAGAAAGTGCTCCGGTCGGGGCTTAAAGCTGCTGGCATTATTGGACTCACCGTTTAGTGAGGAAGATGTCTGCTGCCGGGCTTTGAGGATATTCAATTCATGGTCTCTCTGGGCTTGGCGCTCTCGCTCGGCTCTCTCAGCCTCTCGCTCGGCCTGAGCCTGGCGCTCGGCTCTCTCAGCCTCTCGCTCGGCTCTCTCAGCCTCTCGATATTGCTGAATGAGGCTTAGCCGTCCCTGCCGGTCATCTGCAGCGAATTGTTGTAGAGCCATCTTCAGGAAAGGGTCCATGTTGCCCCGGTCACTGCTCTGGCTCGCAGTTGATGGTGGGGACTCTGCAGAAGCACTATCCTGGGCTTGGCTTGCCTCCTCTTCTCCAGCACTGGGGGAATGAACGTGCTCTGCGTCCCATTGTAAAAGTTCTTTAATGAGGTCTTGCCTCGTTTTGCCATGGCCATCAATCAACTTGGATCTGCAGAGTGCAGCAAGAACTTCCTTCTTCTGCTGATTGTACCAGGCTTCTGACACAGCATCCATAATTGCCAAATAAAAGATAGGATAGAAAACAAGAGAGAAGGGGAGGGGGTAACTGCTACACGTACAGTATTGTTCCAGGTATATTTAAACACTGAGTTCAATCCTCAAAACTTTTGCAAGTTTTTAGTGAAAGGGATGATTGCTCAAACCAGATCACTAATGCTTTATATATCCCACCGCTTGCCACCAATTTGTCACGAACAGCCGGGGAAGTCCCTCAGAAATCCGCAGCTGTTCACTGATTTGTTACACACGACTACTCTCTAGCGCCCCCCTTGTCTGCAGGCCACTTTTGGTACTGCAGGACAATGCATAAGATGAGGCTGCTGAGCTGATAATGCCAAATATTGGAGGTCTCACAGCAAGGGTAAATGTATATCTCTGATTCCTGCTAATGGAATATTTATATACCTCGGTACCCTTAATGATAGCACTCCAATAATTCTATGCAATAACAATTACGCTGCCACCACCCAGACTTTCTACAGGTAGCTGGGAACCCGTTTCAGATAGCATAAGGCCCTTCGGGGTTTTGGATTCGTATATAAAGCATAAGGAAAGAAACTCTTAAATTTTTATATATTTAATCCGAAAATAGGCAGTGTTTAAAGAATATACAGGAATTTACAAAAGGGAACAATACACATTACGGCATAACAGTTACATAAAATAAAAGGTATAAACGTGAAACTTACTAAGCTTGTGCCATAGAAGTGACGTCTGCTTAGGGAGTAGGAGGGAACTCCAAGAGATGTTAGAATCGGCCAGCATCACCCTTCATGATGCCCTCCTCGTGCTGACTGAGCCCCCAAGACAGGAACTGTCTCTTATGCTCTTGCTAGCCCCCCTTGCCTGTGACATCATTTTACAGTCACTTGTGGGCTGTGCTCTGATGTTCACAGAGTTCCATAATTCTAGGGTTTTTCATATCTTTGCTCCTGGGTCACACAGGTGAAAGATATTAGCGTCATATTTAATATCTCGATTTTACAGTTACATTGATACCAAACACAACGCCTCTAGCACAATTTTACTGGCCAATACTAATTTGTCGTGATTCCGTCGATCTCCTCGTCAGGTGAGACGGTGCGCTGGGTTCCGCACGACGCAGGGATTCTGGCAATGTGTTTTTCATCTTTCTAGCATTAAAGTTGCACTTCAAAACCTGCTTTGGGAGTTTTCCCGCCAATATTACAAAGAATTGTCTTCCTCTGCAGCTTTTGGCTTTGGTTCTACCATCACCCAAAGTCATAAATACCTTAAGCTTCCAGGCCAATCAGATAATCGTCATGACGATCTCTGGCTGATGGTGGACAGGAGGGGGATGGAGACCCTTCAATAGTTCTACATGACAAAGAAGTTTATGGCAGCAGCCCATAGCTGCCACTAAGCCCTAGGTTAGTGATGTCATGCGTCTATGAGACACCCCACATCACTAATCTGTAATTTCCATCTCTCGTTCAGGGTAACATGATATATGGAGACAGGATGACAGATCGCAGCCCCTCATTACTGCAAGAGACTGAGCGCCCTGACCGGGAGCACACACTGGGTGCAAACTGCACCCCATACAAGAAAGAGCTCACCCCATGGGATGGATATGTGAAGCCCCGCAGGTGTGGTTGTGTCGGTGCATTACCTTCAGGGACTCCACGTGGTGGGACGGTTCTGGTCACAGGTAGGGAACCTTCTTGCGATTGTCGTGACACCACTCTCGGAATTGCGGTTAGTGGGGACCGCCACTGCGGGTTAAAGGGTGCCTGGGGCTGATGGTGGGTGGTCAGATGTAGTGGCCTCCCGAGAGTGAGGCAAGCCCCAGGGCCCTGTGTAGGTGTGTGGAACCGCAAGGTGCAGAATAACTCAACACAAGCAGAATGTCTTTCAGGGGTTTTACTCACTGTTGATGGCAGGGTGAGTAACCCGGGCGTAGCTGGGATGAACCAGGCTGGAACCAGGCGTTCTTCAGGCTGACTTGTGAGGGTGGCTACTGACTCGCCTTCCTTAGCCCTTTTGTTGTTTGTGGTAACCCCGACTTGCAGTCCCTATGGGGGTCACGCAGGGAAGTTGCTGCTCCCCTCGTTTTGGCCCGTTTGCTTGTAGCCTGGACCAGGTCACTCCGGCTGCTTGCCTCCTGTGAGCTATGGGCCCTCACTTTGCTACGTGGCTGTGGACCCTGTGGTGTCATCTTGGGGGTTTGAAGTGCCCCCTCAGGCAGGTTTGGCAGAAGAAAGCTAGATCTATCTCTGCACTGGGACCTGTTACCCCTTCGGGCCTGGTACCTCCCTGGCAGTCCTCTTACTCTTCACTCCGTTGCTCTCTCTTTAGCCTTGGGTGGATTTCGGGTGGCACTACCAGGTGACTGGTCTCCCCCATCAGTAGTCACTGCGCAGATGCTGTTAGACTGCAACAGCTCCAGGGTCTGCTTCTGCTCTCCCTGAGCTGCACACTAAACCGGCTCACTTGTGGGTTCTCCACTGCTGCTCCTGTCTGAGCTCCACTTCCACACTCCTCTCTCCTCAACTCCCTGCTCCAGACTCCTCACTCCCTCTCTTCCTCTTTCCCCTTTGTGCCTGCCTGCGCCACCTAGCAACCAGGCTCTCTACCACACCCCTTGAGTGGACATGGAGGCCACGCCCCCTCCTGGAAGCTCTCAGGAGTCCTCCCAAAGGTATATGTGTGAGACCTGATTACTATGCGCCTGTGTAGTCACACCTCGGTCAGCCTTCTGGATTACCTGTATTGTACTGCCCCCAGCATGGGTGCAGTACTCAGTGGTGCCTGACCTGGTCAGGGGCGCCACAGATACATAGCCCACGAGGAGTGGACGCTTCTCCAGCGAGGTGCCTTCTCTCCCAAGTGATAGGTGTGACACTAATTAAAAAAAGTTACACTTTGGTGACACAGTATCCTACAACCACCAAATCCTTCTATCAGCACCATAACAAAAGGTGACTGAGCGCCCAGAAAAGTGTCCCTGTGACCAGGATGGTCCCCATGGAGCATTACACTCACTTGAACTAATAGCTGCCCATAACACATTGCCACATATTACCACCACACAGTGCCCGAACAAACTACAATAATGATTATGAATAAAAACCACCATACTAATAATACTAATATTACCATCAGTAGAACCCAGACAAGAGAGTCTTTAAATTTGCCAAATGATAGAGACACTCAGACAAGCCATAATTATAAATGTACAAAACATTTTATTTAAATAATGCTGTAGGTGTATCAATAACATATCACAAAGACATAGAAAAAGGACCAGAGGGAATAAGTGGATCTTGTGGAGACTTGTTCTCCTTTATTTCCGGGACACGTGGGGTGTCTCCCCCTCAGCACTTATTCCCTCTGGTCCTTTATCTATGTCTTTGTGATATGTTATTGATACACCTACAGCATTATTTAAATAAAATGTTTTGTACATTTATTATTATGGCTTGTCTGAGTGTCTCTATCATTTGGCAAATTTAAAGACTCTCTTGTCTGGGTTCTACGGTTATTTTGAGTTGTTGCCAATAATTTTTTTCTTATGTGGCTCTTTTATGTTTATATTTCAGTATTACTGTGGTTTAATCACAGGCTATTCTCAGGGTCCTATGGATCCAAAATGGTCCTATGGATGCAAAATCGCTTATCGGTGTCACACGCAACGGCATCGCTAATGCGGCCGGATGTGTGTCACAAATTCCGTGACCCCAACGACTCCGCATTAGCGATGTCGCAGCGTGTAAAGCCCCCTTTACATTAACACACACACTATGGCTAAGTTCACATTTCGTTGTTTTGCATCAGTCACATGCGTTGCTTGACGCATGTGACAAAGAAAATAATTTCCTTGTCGGACTCTGTTGTGTGCAGGGGGCGGAGTTCGGGGGGCAGAGTTTTGGGGACGTCAGTGCCACGGTCTGCATGGCTGGGGACAGGTGAGTGTGTGAGTCTACATGTGTGTGTACATGCGGAGTGCGGGAGGGGGCAGAGCACGAGGGGGTGGAACCGAGCAGGGCCGTGGAGCTGAGGAATTCAGTGCCGTGGGCACTGCAGGGCTGGGGACAAATGTTTGTGTGTGTGTGTGTGTGTGTGTACACATGCGGAGTGCGGGAGGGGGAGGAGCCGAGTGGGCAAGTGTCTGCCTCCTTGCACACTGTATCCAGGGTAAATATCGGGTAACTAAAAGCAAAGCACTTTTTGCTTGGTTACCCGATATTTATCTTGGTTACCAGTGTACACTGCTTAGCGCTGGCTCCCTGCACCCATAACCACTGTAAATATCGGGTAACTGACCAAAGCGCATTGCTTGGTTACCCGATGTTTATCCTGGTTATGGGGGCAGGGAGCCAGAGAGTGCATGCGCAGCAAAATCCTACGGATCGTGCTGCTCAAAAAATGTTACAGGCTGCGTTGCTCCAGCCCGGCGGTCAGTTAAAAAACGACTGACCGCGACGTAGCGGATGCAACGCAGCATCATCAGTCGCAATCCGTCACTAATAGAAGTCTATGGGGAAAAACAGGATTCCTGCAAAATATTTTGCAGGATACCGTAATTCCTCAAGGCTACGGATTGTGACTTATGCAAAACAACGGAAGTGTGAACTTAGCCTATACTGTACACTGTATACAGAGCTCCTGTGTAACGTGTCACTGGTGAGCACTGTATTACCTATACACTATATACAGAGCTCATGTGCATTATGGCACTGATGATAATCTTAGCGTTATTAGCATTGAAGTTTTCATTCATGATCATTATTGTAGTATTATATGTCCTTGTGTGGTAGTAATATGTTCTCTAGTCATGCTGTACTGATATATGTCTCGTGTGTGGTATTATTTGGTCATTATGTAGTGTGGTTATAGTGTCACGGTATTTCTCCCTTGTATGTGGTTGTATTCAGTCACTATGTGGTCTGTTTATGGTGTGGCGGTATTACTCTCTTGTATGTAGTTATATTCGGTCATTATGTGGTGTGGGTATAGTGTTGCAGTATTTCTCCCTTGTATGTGCTAATATTCGGTTACTATGTGGTCCAATTATGGTATGGTGGTATTACTCTCTTGTATGTGGTTGCTTTTGATCACTATGTTTTGGTAGTTTGTTATCTGGTCATAGTGTCGCAGAATTTCTCCCTTGTATGTGGTATTATTCGGTCAATTTGCGGTCTGGTCACGGTGTGGCAGTATTTCTCCCTTATATGTGGCTGTATTTGGTCACTGATTGGTGGTAATATGTGGTCTGGTCACGGTGTGGCAGGAATTCTCCCTTGTATGTGGTATTATTGGTTTTGGTATAGTGGATTGTGTTGTATATGGAGGTCACTTTTTCCTTTATATAAGGGGGAGATTATTTCCAATAGACATTAAATACTTAAACATTTAACCCATCCCTGTCCTGTGACTATTACACTACAGGAAATATGCACTTAGAGGTTGTCCAGTGAAAACAAGTAATCACCTTTACTAAGGCCACGTGCATTTGTTGAGTATTCAGTGAGTTTTTTACCTCAGTATTTGAAGCCAAAACCAGGAGCGGTAAAATCAGAGGAAACGTGTAATAGAAACTCGAGCACAACTTCTGTATTTTTCACCCACTCCTGGTTTTGGCTACAAATACTGATTTAAGATACTAACCAAATACTGAACGTGGCCTAAGGATAAGTGATAACATATTCATCAGTGGGGTCCGATTGCTGGGACCTGCACCGATCGTGCAACTTTTATCCCCCATTACACTGGAGCTTGTGTCCGACTCGACCCCTGATCCATTCATTCCCTCAGTGGCTGCGAGCGCTGCGCTTGTTTTTATCTGGCTGCTCCACAGAGGATGAATGGAGCTGCGGTCACACACTCCACCTGCTGCCGCTGCAAAACGTTCCCCAATCTTCCTAACGGTGCGGTTTCCACTGGTCTGGTTCCACCGATCAATAAGTAATCACTAACCAAACCTGTGGATCAGTGATAATTTGTTTTCACCAAAGACCCCATTACTGCAAACTACTATAATTGTACATCCCAGTTATAGTGCACAATATAGATGTGCAGGAGCTGCCTGTGTATACAGTCAAAGCAACACAATAATGGGGATAACGATAATGTGTGTTTAAATTTAGCTGTAGGGTGGACCCCTGGAGTCAATTCCCCTGGTGGGCCCCAGACACCCCAGTCCGACCCTGCTCTACAGTATAGAGAGGACACTGCTGACCATAAGAGCTTACACTCTACAGGACAGAAAGGACCCTGCTGACCATGAGAGCTTACACTCTACAGTATAGAGGGGATACTGCTGACCATAAGAGCTTACACTCCAGAGGACAGAGAGAACCCCCAATGACCATAAAAGCTTACACTCTACAGGAGAAAGATGAACTTGCTGACCATAAGAGCTTACACTCTACAGTATACAGAGGATACTGCTGACCATAAGAGCTTACACTCTACAGTATAGAGAGGACACTGCTGACCATAAGAGCTTACACTCTACAGAAGAGAGAGAGAGAGAGAAGGAGAGATCCTACTAACCAAAAGAGGTTACATTGTACAGAAGAGAGAGGATACTACTGACCATAAGAGGTTACACTCTATACTGGAAAGAGAGAAGGGACCCCACTGACCATAAGAGCTTACACTCTACAGAAGAAGGAGAGTTACCCAGTGACTCTGTACATAGAAAATTGCCCTGCTGTAAAAACTGTGCTCCACTGGGAACTTCTGATTGATGATTGCCCAGGTTCTGATCACCTGTGTACAAGGTGTGATAATCCATAGACGTCATAGAGTGTTGGAATAAAAAGGAGAATCTGGAGGAAACCCATGCAAACATGGGAGAACATACAGACTCCTTGCAGATGTTAAATAGTAGAGTAGACCTGGCTCAACTATATAGTCGGGTGCTCTGGAGAAAATAAGTCCAATAAATAACAAAAAAAAGTGGTGTGCCGGAGCTTTTTTGTTATTCCTTGCAGATGTTGTCTTTGGAGGGATTTGAACCCAGGACTGTAAAGCAGCCGTGCTAACCACTGAGCCACTGTGCTGCCCATAACACAAAGTCAGGGATTATGAGGGATTATAGTCAGGTGTGTGAGTAAATAGAGAAAAACTGAGTGAGGAAAAGTCAAACTCAACTGCAGAGGTGAGGCTGATGAAGACAATTTCATGCCAAGACAGAGCACAGCAACAAGTGGCAACAATTTCACAGCAGACGGGGCTTCAAGATTTGTCGTTCACCAAGAAATGGGCGACGTTAAGCGCTGAACATGCAGAGAAGGAAACGGCAGCAGATGAAAAACTGAACATGAATCAGAAAATCTCCCTCAGCCTCATCAGCTCAGAACTTATTGCAACCAATGGACCCCAGTGATGATATTGGGGTCAGGCTGACACCTCGGCCGCAGTCAGGGTCATTAAGTTACATGTCAGTAATGTAGAAATAGCCATCAGCCGTGTGAGAAAAAAGGAAATTGTGTAAAATATCCTGTTCAGGAAGAGATAATTGAAAATAATATAATTTATAATTAACTCCTTCATGCACCGATACTCTAATAATATGTAGAATATAATGTTCTGACGATATCGATAGTGACATTTTAATTGCTGTGTATGAAAACATAAAGCTGCTCCCCCAGATTATCTCCCCAGCTTCATATATTAAGCAGAGTTATAGCACGTCTATATGAAATGCACTGTGAAGAAATAACAGCGTCCTGTCCCTTTAAATTCTGTGTGTTGCATGACACTGGTCAGCAGCCAATAAGATTGCTGGATTTGAATCTGAAGAAATAAACACAAACAAACTGTCGCTCTCCTCAGTGTTTTACAGACAGTGACGAGTGGAGTTGTATATCGGTGAGTGCCGCCATCACATCCCCTGATGACCGGACACTGATTTATCTCATCTCCTCGATGCCTCTTTCCTGTTATCTGGAATCCGCTGATGATTTTATCATTTCACCTAAACTCAAAACAGGCGAGAACACCGGGCAGAGCAGAGAATTCTGCCACAACCGCCGCTGTCACCGGCCACTAGAGGGCGCTATCAGTGCAATCTGTATTTACTGGTGCACTGGGCTCCCCCTAGTGGCTGCAGGAAAGCAGAAGATTATGTTTAGGTTACACAGGACACTGCGGCCGATATTATTTATTGGGGCATTATTTACCACTAATGTCAGTGGGGTTAGTGTCCTGGCACTGTTATTGGGGGTCAGGCTCTATGTGCTGGTAATGAAGTCACTTTCGCTGTCATTTTTGTGGGGTTACTTGTTTTTATTTGCATGAAGAACATAGAAATCCATGTTTGCCATATATCTGTATTTACAGGCCCCAGTACAATCCTATGTACAATGTTTTCCATGTGGTATTACCTATACTGGAGACTCTACAAACACCCAGAATAGACTGGATTTGCTCATGTTGCCTCCATGTATGGGTGTAATGGAGTATGATACCGGGGGGGGGACGCTAACTATGAATATGTGTGGGAAGCTGCGGTGTTTGATCTCTATCAGATCTGTGACTAAATCTTTTTTGGATTCACAGATTTTCAAATGGAGTTGTCAATGTACGACATTTACAAGATGGCAGCGAGCAGCCGCTCTATGGAGGTCTGCAGCTTTATTATACACGGACCCTCGTCCTATTGTCCATCCCTGATGAGTGATAAGTGGACACTCACCAGATTCTGTTTTATTTAGGACGTCTACCGCCGCCGGCACTGCATCTTCGGATCTGGATACGTATCATGTGAGATTATTATTTTATATAATAACAATTTCCACTTAATCTGAGAATAAAGTGTCATTCCAATAATCCAGCATTTAATAATCCAGAACATGTATTAGTCCAGCACAGAATTACAGGACATTGTCATTTAGAAAATAGTTTTCCATAGTAATTTGTGTGATTTTCTTTGCACAGAATCAGTCAGAATCCAGCAGGTCACGATGATTTGGGTTAAAGGAATTTTCCTGTCATTTTAAGGATTTCTGGACATTGTATGATTGATCCCATTATCTGCTTGTGTTTTCTCTCCAGATTGTCCCAGCACAAGGGAGGAGGCGGAAAACCAACTGCTCATCTACAGCACCAGATTCCTGCCATCACCGATCTTCAACATGGAGGTGACTGATCACAAAGCATATAATGTCCCCGTGTTCTGTCCATAGATGTAAAGGAATGTCTCAGCAGACAATTAACTTGCTCTTTTTTTCTCAGCGCCTGATGCCAACCAACCGCGAAGCACAGAAAAAATATCTTCCGTTTCCGTTATACGAAAAAAGACCTGAGCCGCCATCAGTGACGCCAGAGCCGCCATCAGTGACGCCAAAGCCGCCAACAGTGACACCAAAGCCGCCAACAGTGACACCAAAGCCGCCAACAGTGACACCAAAGCCGCCAACAGTGACACCAAAGCCGCCATCAGTGACACCAAAGCAGCTGAATGAAGAGGAGATAGCAGAGCCAATGGAGGTCACAGACCAGGAAGAAAGGGAGAAAGAAGACACCAAGAAGACACCACAGCAGCGGAATGAAGTGGTGATATCCGATCCAATGAAATATCGGGAGGTAAAAGACTTTGAAGAAGATGAGAAAGAAGATACCAAGAAGAAAGAAAAGAAAGGTTCAGGAGCTAATAGAAGAATGGTGCAAAATACCACAACAAGCACTCTGAACCAGCCAGCAAAGAGACAGCGAGATCAGGACCAGCCGGCAAAGAGACAGCGAGATCAGGACCAGCCGGCAAAGAGACAACGAGATCAGGACCAGTCAGCAAAGGGACAACGAGATCAGGACCAGCCGGAACAGAGTCAACGCGATCAGAACCAGCCAGCAAAGAGAAAACGCGATCAGGACCAGCCGGCACAGAGTCAACGACTTCAGATTCACCTGGCAAAGAGACAAAGACTTCAGAAAAAGCCAGCCAAGAGACAACAAGTTAAGAAGCAGCCGACACAGATGATCCGCCGACAGTCTTCCATATTCAAAAAAATCACCACCAACCTCAGTAAAATAAAAAACACCATATGGACCAACCTCTTCAAAGTGATGAGACGCTGATGGACTGTGGCCCCAACATACAGCAGCATAAAATCTGGTAAGTATAATAATAATAATTAATAATAACCATAAAATAGTAATTATTAGGTTTAGAAATAGGTTGAAAATGTAGTAAAAGCATTAAAAAGACATATAATAGGAGCAGTAATATAGTATCTAATATTATAATCATTAATTGTATAATAATGATAATTAGAGCCATAAAAATAATTTCAGCAGGTTTGATCCACGGTTTTCGGACTTATCGCCTTTTCCCGGGGTCGAGAAGGAATTTTTCCCCCTGAGACACAAATTGGCTGAAGGTGTCCGGGGGGTTTTGCCTTCTTTTGGATCAACAGCTTTAAGAATAGGGATCTAAGTTATAATTTTAGTAAAATATCAATACAAATGTTAGTAATAATAGTAATAATAAAATAGCAATAATCCAAACATATCTAAAAAAAATATTAAAAAGTAGGATAATAATAATAATAAAAAATTAGTAATAAGATCAGTAAAATAGCAACAAAGTAAACATAGCATAACTAATAATAATAATAATAATAATATTACAGTATTTATTATAATGACTAGAATAATTAGTAAATAATTAATAGGTATTACATTATTATTAAGAATAATATAATAATAACAACTTAATACATTATTAGGTACTGTCAGGTTTGATCCAGGGTCCTCGGACTGATCGCCTTTTCCCGGGGTCGAGAAGGAATTTTTCCCCTGAGACACAAATTGGCTGAATGTGTTCAGGGGTTTTTGCCTTCTTCTGAATCAACAGCTTTAGGAATAGGGATCTAATTAATAGTAAATAGAGAAATAATAAAAATATTAGTACTAATATTCATAATATTAGAAAGAATAAAAATAGTATTTAAAAAAAATAATAGTAATATAAATGATAATATTACATTATTATTAAGAATAATATAATAATAATAATAATAACATGAAACATAAATAGTATTTAAAATATATATATTAATGCTAATATAGAAATACAAATTGTAATATTGCATTATTATTAGGAATAATATAATAAAAACATAATACATTACTAGGTAGTGTCAGGTTTGATCCAGGGTCCTCAGACTGATCGCCTTTTCCCGGGGTCGAGAAGGAATTTTTCCCCTTGACACAAATTGGCTGAATGTGTCCGGGGTTTTTTTCACCTTCTTCTGGATCAACAGTTTTAATTCTAGTGATCTTATAGTACTAAAGTAATGATAGTAATAATAAGTATAATAATATTGTAATAGTAATGAATAGGTTACTAGGATAATAATAAGACTATTATAAATACAATAAATAGGTTAGTGTAGGGCCCCATCTGATGAGGTCGCCTTGTCGTTGGCAGATGGGCTTGCACAATTTGGTTAAACTGTGCACTAAGAACCTCACATTTATAAGTATAGTAAATATGCCAGTAATAAAAGGTAGAATATTATAAATATAACTTTGTGTCATCTCCTTTATATTCCTGAAATAAAGAAAAACAGAAAATCAAACACATTTGGAAATATTTGTCTTTCAATGTAGCAATGAGATGCATGATCTAGATGTCGCCCGTACATGCCGCTGTCTGTGTAGCCCTAATCTAAAGTGTATCACTAGTGGCCAATCAGCCAGTAATTGTGAGCTATGGGAATGATGAGTCCAGTTGTTCTCATCTGCATACAGTCTTATAGGCAGTGGGACGCACAGTGCACTTACAATGGCCGATCATGTCTGTTAAACGACCGCCGATCGTCCACATCCAGGTGATCATCCGTCATTAAATGGTCTTTCTAGACCGGCCGATCATCGCACTTCCAGGCGCACAGAATACAGTTGGTACAAATCGATTTGTACGACCCAGTATATCGGCCATGTCAGTAATCTGTGGCCGCTGGAAGCCCTGAGAACCATCTCCTTCCTCCGTGGATCTCAGGGCTCTCAGATTACTGATGATTCTCCGATTACTGACGACTAGAGATGAGCGAACCGGCCGTGGTTCGGCTCGAGTTCGGTTCGTCGAACGGAGGTCTCGTTCGAGTTCAGTTCGGCGAACGTTCGACGAACTGAACTCGAACCAATAGGAAATAATGGGAGGCAATCACAAACACATAAAAATGCATTATAAATGTACACATACAGTTAATAAACATTGCCATAACACTTACCGGTCCCCGCGATCCCTCCTGCACTCTGTCTCCTGCCGCTATTCCATCCGATGATCGCTGAATCCTCCCGGTGACCAGCACTGCCAGCAGTGATGCAGGACCTATCGTGACGTCAAAATAGCTATGTGACCAGTCACGTGGCTATTATCTCATTGGCTACAGACTGGTCACATGGCTTTGACGTCATGTCCTGTCCTAGGTCCTGTCATTGCACTCTCTGTACACGGTGCACATTTGTGTATCGCCGTGTACCGGCGACATGCTCTAGCACACGGTCGACTCCCCGTTCCGTTAGGGACCGGCTGACACAGCCGGTCATTAACGGAGATCACCGTTGCCATAGCAACGCAGTTAGCGGTGACGTCACCGCTAACCGCGGCTCCGGGAATCACATGACGGAGCACCGTTGCTATGGTAACGCGTCTGTCAGCATTACCGCTATTACCGCTAACAGCCAGCAGCACTGATCTCTCACGGAGTGAAGGCTGCACGGGAAGCAGCGTCTTCCCCCATGCAGCAGTGATGGAGCAGAGCTGCATTTGTTGAACGAGAAAGACAGAAGAGCAGGATCGTGGAGGGCTGACAGGGGGTAATAAAGATGGAGTCTCTAATGTGTCTGTGTATTTATTTCTATTAAAGTATTTTTTCTCTGTGTGGTGTCTTTTTTTTAACCCTTTATTGGAGATTCTTAATGGCCGGGTCAAACGTGCCTGACATTAAGAATCTCCTGCTTAATACTAGCTAGTAAAACAAAGCTAGTATTAACTCATTATTACCCAACAAGCCACCCGGCTTCAGGGCTGTTGGAAGAGTTGGATACAGCGCCAGATGATGGCGCTTCTATGAAAGTGCCATTTTCTGAGGCGGCTGCAGACTGCAATTCGCAGCAGTGGGGCCCAGAAAGCTCAGGCGGTCACATGTTCACTCCAGTGCCATTTTCTACTGCTTTTCACAGCGTAGAGCGCTCTGGTGATTTTCTTGTGCTTGTGCACTTTATATCAGTCTTTTCTGTCATTATAATGGCAGAAAGACACATAATGTTCCACTCTCCAGCATTTTGTAATTTTGCACCCTTTGGTGCCTTTCATGTGGCACTAAGGCGGGCTTTGCACACTATGACATCGCAGGTGCGATGTCGGTGGGGTCAAATTGAAAGTGACGCACATCCGGCATCGCATGCGACATCGTAGTGTGTAAAGTCTAGATGATACGATTAACGAGCGCAAAATCGTCGTAATCGTATCATCGGTGCAGCGTCGGCGTAATCCATAATTACGCTGACGCGACGGTACGATGTTGTTCCTCGCTCCACATCGCTGTGTGTGAAGCCGCAGGAGCAAGGAACATCTCCTACCGGCGTCACTGCGGCTTCCGTAGGATATGCGGAAGGAAGGAGGTGGGCGGGATGTTTACATCCTGCTCATCTCCGCCCCTCCGCCGCTATTGGCCGCCTGCCGTGTGACGTCGCTATGACGCCGCACGACCCGCCCCCTTAGTAAGTGAGAGTGAGTACAGGAGGGGGGAGCAGAGTGAGTGCAGAAGGGCAGAGCAGTGTGAGTACAGGAGGGGAGAGCAGTGTGAGTGCAGGAGGGGAGAGCAGAGTGAGTACAGGAGGGGAGAGCAGTGTGCCTGCAGGAGGGGGGAGCAGTGTGCCTGCAGGAGGGGGGAGCAGTGTGCCTGCAGGAGGGGGGAGCAGTGTGCCTGCAGGAGGGGAGAGCAGTGTGGAGTACAGGAGGGGACAGCAGAGTGAGTACAGGAGGGGGGAGCAGTGTGCCTGCAGGAGGGGGGAGCAGTGTGCCTGCAGGAGGGGGGAGCAGTGTGCCTGCAGGAGGGGAGAGCAGTGTGCCTGCAGGAGGGGAGAGCAGTGTGCCTGCAGGAGGGGAGAGCAGTGTGCCTGCAGGAGGGGAGAGCAGTGTGCCTGCAGGAGGGGGGAGCAGTGTGCCTGCAGGAGGGGGGAGCAGTGTGCCTGCAGGAGGGGGGAGCAGTGTGCCTGCAGGAGGGGAGAGCAGTGTGCCTGCAGGAGGGGAGAGCAGTGTGCCTGCAGGACGGGAGAGCAGTGTGCCTGCAGGAGGGGAGAGCAGTGTGCCTGCAGGAGGGGAGAGCAGTGTGCCTGCAGGAGGGGAGAGCAGTGTGCCTGCAGGAGGGGAGAGCAGTGTGCCTGCAGGAGGGGGGAGCAGTGTGCTTGCAGGAGGGGAGAGCAGTGTGCCTGCAGGAGGGGAGAGCAGTGTGCCTGCAGGAGGGGAGAGCAGTGTGCCTGCAGGACGGGAGAGCAGTGTGCCTGCAGGAGGGGAGAGCAGTGTGCCTGCAGGAGGGGAGAGCAGTGTGCCTGCAGGAGGGGAGAGCAGTGTGCCTGCAGGAGGGGAGAGCAGTGTGCCTGCAGGAGGGGGGAGCAGTGTGCTTGCAGGAGGGGAGAGCAGTGTGCCTGCAGGAGGGGCGAGCAGGGGAGAGTCCAGCAATTGTCTTCTCAGGTACCCCCTGTGCCTGCAATAGAAAAAGCAGACAAACGGGACTCAGAGAAAGCAGCCAGAGGAGCTCTCAGGCTCTGGTGCTGCAATGCTGCCAACCTGTGCCCTCAGCGCCCCCCAGCACCACGCCAGCCTGTGCCCTCAGCGCCCTCCAGCACCACGCCAGCCTGTGCCCTCAGCGCCCTCCAGCACGACGCCAGCCTGTGCCCTCAGCGCCCCCCAGCACCACGCTAGCTTGTGCCCTCAGCACCACGCCAGCCTGTGCCCTCAGCACCATGCCAGCCTATGCCCTCAGCGCCCCCCAGCACCACGCCAGCCTGTGCCCTCAGCATCCCGCCAGCCTGTGCCCTCAGTGCCCCCCCCAGTGCTGCCAATCTGTGCCCTCAGCGCCCCACCAGCCTGTGTCCTCAGTGCCCCCCAGTGCTGCCAGCTTGTGCCCTCAGTGCCCCCCAGCCTGTGCCCTCAGCGCCACCCAGCACCACGCCAGCCTGTGCCCTTAGTGCTCTCCGCAGTTCTGCCAGCATGTGACCTTAGTGCCCCCCTGCAGTGCTGCCAGCTTGTGCCCTCAGCGCTCTCCCGCAGTGCTGCCAGCTTATGCCTTAAGCACCCTCCAATGCTGCCAGCTTGGGCCCTCAGCGTGTTCCACCGCTGCCAGCCTGTGCGCTAAGCATCCCTAGGGCCAGTATGTATGCCCCACAGGCCACCACTGTCAGTATGTAGGCTCCACAGGACCCAGTAATGTGTATGTATAGGAAAACATTCCACACATGCACAAACTCACACAAACACACACAAACTCACACAAACACATGCACACGCACATATTATATGCTCACCTTACCTTCCGTTCCATCGCCGGCCTGCTGGGACTTGCTGTTCGCTAGCATGGGCTGTGTATCAGGTAACCATGACGACGAGGGAGGAACGTCCGCACCCAGAGCGCTGACGTCAAAGACAGGAGCCTCTGATTGGTCAGCGCGCTGCCTTTGAGTAGCGTCTGACAGCGGACGTTCCTGCTTCATCTCCGATGGTTACCGATACACAGCCTTGAGCGGCGAACTACAGGACCCAGGAGGTCGGCGATGGAACGGAAGGTACACATATTATTCTCACCTTACCTTCCGTTCCATCGCCGGCCTCCTGGGTCTTGTAGTTCGCCGCGAGGATTCCTTCCTCGTCGCGATGCATCGGCGAACTACAACTAAGTGCGCACTTTGCGTTTTTTCCCCATGTTAACGCTGCGTTTTGAACTGCAGCATTTCAGTGCCAAATTGCATGTGTTCTGCTTCCCCAGCAAAGTCTATGAGAAGTCCGAAAATTCAATGCGCACGCTGCATTTGTAAACGCAGCGTTTTGGATGCCAAAAATCGCTGTGGAAAAAAAAGCAGCATGTCACTTCTTTTGTGCATTGTAGCTGTGTTCTCCACCCATTGAAATCAATGATATGGGTCAAAACGCAACCAAAATGCACTTGGACTGCATTTTTGTTGCGTTCTGCATGCTTTTCTGACAAACAAAACGCAGGTCTTTTCAGTCTCTCTCTGTCGATGTCAGTCTCTTTCTCTGTCAGTTGGTCGCTCTGTCTGTCACTCTCTGTCCGTCGGTCGGTCTCTCTCTCTGTCGCTGCACGGCTGTCACACTGCTCCGGCGGCTTTTCCTCTTTTGAAAATGCCGGCCACTCATTATTCCATCTCATATTCCCTGCTTTCCCCGCCCACCGGCGCCTAAGATTGGTTGCAGTTAGACACACCCCCACACTAAGTGACAGCTATCTCACTGCAACCAATCACAGCCGCCAGTGAGCGGGTCTATATCGTGCAGTAAAATAGATAAATAAATAATTTAAAAAAACAGTCCCCCCCAATTTTGATACCAGCCAGGGTAAAGCCACATGGCTGAAGGCTGGTATTCTCAGGATGAGAGCTCCACGTTATGGGGAGCCCCCCAGCCTAACATTATCAGCCAGCAACCGCCCAGAATTGCCGCATCCATTGGATGCGACAGTCCTGGGACTCTTCCCGGCTCATCCCGAATTGCCCTGGTGCGGTGGCAATCGGGGTAATAAGGAGTAAATGGCAGCTCATAGCTGCCACTAAGTCCTAGGTTAATCATGGCAGGCGTCTCCCCGAGATACCTTCCATGATTAACCTGTAGGTTAAAGAAAATAAACACATACACCCAAAAATCCTTTATTTGGAATAAAAGACAAAAAAACCCCTCTTTTACCATTTTATTAAACCCCCAAATACCCCTCCAGGTCCGATGTAATCCACATGAGGTCCCACGACGCATCCAGCTTCGCTACATGAAGCTGACAGGAGCGGCCACAGAATACGATTGCTCTCTGTCAGCTCCACGCAGCAACTGAAGTGAGCCACACGATCAGCGATGACATCACTCAGGTTACCCGCGGCCACCACTGGATCCTCCAACTGTGACAGCAAGTCGCCCGAGTGACTGAAGTGAGCTGCGCGATCAGCGATGACATCACAGGTGAGTTGCGGTCTCAGGTGGAGGACTCCAGCTGGCCGCGGGTAACCTGAGTAACGGCACCGCTGATGGCGCTGCTCACTTCAGTCACTCGGGATTTGTGGTCACCGGTGCGTCCTTCATGTGTGACCGCTAACCAGGACGCGACACACAGACAGAGCCGCGGGATGACAATGAAGTCGGGTGAAGTTCATCTGAGTTCAATCTCATCGCGCAACTCTGTCTGTGCCTGCTGTCAGCGGGAATGTAGCAGAGCTGAATTGACAGGGAAACGCACTGTCAAACATGCATCCAAAACGCATGTAAAACGCATGGAAAATGCATCCAAAATGTTTTGGGTCCATTTTTTTTTTTTTTTTTTACAAACGCAGTGTTTACATTTGTCCAGTCTGCCAGAGGGTGTGTTCTCTTCCGCACTGCACAGAACGCAACGTGCGCACATACCAAGCTGAGGTCACACTGGCATATCACATGTGATGCGATATGCTAATGACCCTCGGCTCCTGCTGTGCTGTGAGCGTGAGCCATTACACTGTGATCTGATCCTGCCATCCGATCACAGCTGAGGAGGAGAGGGAGGGATTAAGGATGTCAGGCGTTCAGTTGGGATGAGCCCTGAGCTTTGCTGTCTTTCTAAAGGCGGCCGGATCAGCGGACGAGAGCAGCCACTGACCCCCGTGTCTCCACAATTGGAACAATCAGAACAGTAAGTTGCCTGTATTCACTAATTCCTCCCATTAAAGCACAGTATTATTACAGATATTTTATCTAATAGAGCGGATCTGTCATGAAGTCTGCAGTTTTGTACATGGGGCAGATTTAGGGGACAGATCTGCTTTAAAACAGAATTTTGTGGTTTAAAATATTCTAGTTTAAAAGTAACACGGCCAAGTTTGCATTTATATTTTAATTTACTACTTAGAAATAAATCTATGTATATTTTTTTAATTATTGTTTCTAAAACAATGTTTGTCATTGCTGACTGGGTGTGGTAAGAGGCGTGGCCATGGGCGTGGCCTAAAAATTTGCCGCGCCAAGCTCCACGCGACGCAAACTTTGTCCCTCTTTCCCTTCTTTAAAAGTTGGGAGGTATGCCTTATCATGTCCCCCATTGCCCTATCATGTCCCCCATTGCCCAAGAATTTCCCCCATTGCCCTATCATATCCCAATTAAATTTCTACCATAATGTCCCCCACTCTCAGATAATGTCCTTTGTAAAGTATCACCGCTCCTCCCCACAATGGTCCCTGCATCTAAAATGATTCTCCATGTCATGTTGGGCTCCTCAGGAGCACTTACCCGGTGCCCGCTCGTCCTTTTCTTCCGTGTGGCCCTGGGGATGACGGAAGTCGGTGCGGGGCTGAGGAGCTCCTCTGCCTCAGTCTTGGCGCCGCACTGTTCTGTTTGTGCACCTCAAAGACACGCGTACATCTGAGTATGAGAGGCGAAGTCTGCAGGTCCTGCGCGCACCTCATATTGTGTAGCAGGGCCGCCTCTAGGAATTTCAGGGCCCCATACTGGCAACATTTTTGGGCCCCCTTGAGACTCCGCCCAGGCTCCACCCCTCAAACCTTCCATACTCTTAACGCCATGCTTGGAAAAACGTGTAATATAGATATATATATATATATACACACACATAGCGTTGGTCTGGCGTGCGGGAGTGGGGGGAGGGGCGCTCCTGACCTGGAGGCACCCGGAGCTTATGAGCTGCAGCGCGGCAGGGGCAGAGGAGAAGCGGCTTCAGCGAAAAGGATGCATTGCATTCAGTGGTGGAGCAGTGAGGACCTGCGGTGATGTCATTCCCATGTGACCGTGTGGGAGAAGCCGGGCAGGAAATACCGAGGAAGATGTGACCGAGCAAGATGTGCCTGGTGAGAGATATGGGGGGGGAAGGGTGAGTGGCATATCAGGGCTCCAGGCTGTGACACAGGGGTGTTAAGGGATACTATTTGTATAGAACATGGGGTTTCAGTGTGTTTGAGAGGAGGAGTAATTTAGGGTACAGCCAGTCTGTATGAGATATGCAGGACATTGGGGTGCGTGGTGTGTGTGATTTGGGGGTGCAGGGTGTGCGTGATTTTGGGGTGCTGGGTGTGCGTGATTTGGGGGTGCAGGGTGTGTGTGATTTTGGGGTGCTGGGTGTGTGCACCAGTCCCTGCTGTATGACATGAGTGAAGTCCACACAGTAATCATATATCAGTAAGGATTAGGGAAAGAGGGATAGCAGCAGTCAGAGCATGGGATGGGATTGGGAAAGCTGGGTGCTGAGCTGAGAGAAAGAGGCTCTCTTACTCGTCACCCAGCCTTTCTATGTTCTGATATCCGTCTTGTCCCCAGCTCCCAGCTTTCCCATTCTCTGATATCATGGGAAAGCTGGGTGCTAAAGACAAAAGATGGCTATCAAAATATAGAAAAGCTGGGTGCTGAGGAAAAGAACCGAGTGTCCAGAGTAATTATCCTGTACCCCAAGTGTTTTATCCTGCACCGAGTATCAAGCGTCAGTATCATGTAACCCTAGTGTCATTATTCTGTATCCCCAGTGTCAATATCATTATCCTGTACCCAGTGTCATTATCCCGTCCTCCCAGTGTCAGTGTCATTATACTGTACCTACAGTGTCAGTGTCATTTTTGTGTACCCCCAGTGTCACTGTCATTATCCTGAACCCCCAATGTCAGTGTCATTATCCTGTACCCCAATGTCAGTGTCATTATCCTGTATCCCCAGTGTCACTGTCATTATCCTGTACCCCCAGTGTCACTGTCATTATCCTGTACCCCCAGTGTCACTGTCATTATCCTGTACCCCCAGTGTCAGCATCATTATTCTCTACCCCCAGTGTCAGCGTCATTATCCTGTACCCCGAGTGTCAGCGTCATTATCCTGTACCCCGAGTGTCAGCGTCATTATCCTGTACCCCGAGTGTCAGTGTCATTATCCTGTACCCCGAGTGTCAGCGTCATTATTCTGTACTCCCAGTTTCAGCGTCATTATCCTGTACCCCGAGTGTCAGCATCATTATTCTGTATCCCCAGTGTCAGCATCATTATTCTGTATCCCCAGTGTCAGCGTCATTATCCTGTACCCCCAGTGTCAGCGTCATTATTCTGTACCCCCAGTGTCATTCTCCTGTACCCCCAGTGTCGTTCTCCTGTACCCCCAGTGTCATTATCCTGTACCCCCAGTGTCATTATCCTGTACCCCCAGTGTCATTATCCTGTACCCCCAGTGTCAGTGTCATTATCCTGTACCCCCAGTGTCAGTGTCATTATCCTGTACCCCCAGTGTCAGTGTCATTATCCTGTACCCCCAGTGTCAGTTTCATTATCCTGTACCCCCAGTGTCAGTGTCATTATCCTGTACCCCCAGTGTCATTATCCTGTACCCCCAGTGTCAGTGTCATTATCCTGTATCCCCATTGTCATTATCCTGTATCCCCAGTGTCAGTGTCATTATCCTGTACCCCCAGTGTCATTATCCTGTACCCCCAGTGTCATTCTCCTGTACCCCCAGTGTCATTATCCTGTACCCCCAGTGTCATTATCCTGTACCCCCAGTGTCAGTGTCATTATCCTGTACCCCCAGTGTCAGTGTCATTATCCTGTACCCCCAGTGTCAGTGTCATTATCCTGTACCCCCAGTGTCAGTGTCATTATCCTGTACCCCCAGTGTCAGTGTCATTATCCTGTACCCCCAGTGTCATTATCCTGTATCCCCATTGTCATTATCCTGTATCCCCAGTGTCAGTGTCATTATCCTGTACCCCCAGTGTCATTATCCTGTACCCCCAGTATCATTATCCTGTACCCCCAGTGTCATTATCCTGTACCCCCAGTGTCATTATCCTGTACCCCCAGTGTCATTCTCCTGTACCCCCAGTGTCATTATCCTGTACCCCCAGTGTCATTATCCTGTACCCCCAGTGTCAGTGTCATTATCCTGTACCCCCAGTGTCAGTGTCATTATCCTGTACCCCCAGTGTCAGTGTCATTATCCTGTACCCCCAGTGTCAGTGTCATTATCCTGTACCCCCAGTGTCAGTGTCATTATCCTGTACCCCCAGTGTCAGTGTCATTATCCTGTACCCCCAGTGTCATTATCCTGTACCCCCAGTGTCAGTGTCATTATCCTGTACCCCCAGTGTCAGTGTCATTATCCTGTATCCCCAGTGTCAGTGTCATTATCCTGTACCCCCAGTGTCAGTGTCATTATCCTGTACCCCCAGTGTCAGTGTCATTATCCTGTATCCCCATTATCATTATCCTGTATCCCCAGTGTCAGTGTCATTATCCTGTACCCCCAGTGTCAGTGTCATTATCCTGTACCCCCAGTGTCAGTGTCATTATCCTGTACCCTCAGTGTCAGTGTCATTATCCTGTACCCTCAGTGTCAGTGTCATTATCCTGTACCCCCAGTGTCAGTGTCATTATCCTGTACCCTCAGTGTCAGTGTCATTATCCTGTACCCCCAGTGTCAGTGTCATTATCCTGAACCCCCAGTGTCAGTGTCATTATCCTGTACCCTCAGTGTCATTATCTTAGGCTATATGTAAATACTCATCAGGGTCTCAAAACTGCATGAATTTCCTTCCCCAGCAAAGTCTATGAGATTTTATTTTGGCTGTCCGCACATTGCAGTTTTTTGGCTGCGTCTTTGTGGTGACCACTGCAGCATGTCAATTCTTTTTGCCTTTTTCTCTGCATTTTTCACCTATTGAATGCATCGGACAAAAATGCAGCAAAAACACATGCGGTTTGTTTGATGCGTTTTTTTCTGGTGGATGCAATTTTGTGTGTTTTTTTGGGGCCTGAAACGCTGCATCTTTGTGGTCAGAAAAAAACGCAGCGTGCGCACATAGCCTATATGTGGTGATAGTACAGGAGGGGCCTCAGTATAAATACTGTATATGTAAAAAAAGCCTGATCTGTCTATAGAGCAGTGTTGTCAGAATACACAGGACTAGAGAAGGGTTTATCCAACATGTAACACTATTTTGGAAACTATAGTGCGGCTTTTATAGGCCTCTGTCCCCACAGAATGACTGGTCACATCCAGTACAGACACCGGGGCCGATCATTACTGATAATTATGTAATGTGTGACGGTGGAAACAGAAGACAAATATTCACCAGTCTCCAGATGGAAGAGTGTATGGAGGGTAATGCTGCGCACCAACACTACTGACTCTAAAGGGGCATTACACGCTGCGACAGGGGCGGACTGGGGTGTCTGGGGCCCACCAGGGGAATTGACTCCAGGGGCCCACCCTACAGCTAAATATAAACACCCATTAGCGTTATCCCCATTATTGTGTTGCTTTGACTGTATATACAGGCAGCTCCTGCACATCTATATTGTGCACCATAACTGGGATGTACAATTATAGTTGTTTGCAGTAATGGGGTCTTTGGTGAAAACAAATTATCACTGATCCACAGCGTAGGTTGGTGATAACTTATTGATCGGTGGAACCAGACCAGTGGAAAAAGCACCGATCGGAAGATTGGGGAACTTTTTGCAGCAGCAGGTGGCGTGTGTGACCGCAGCTCCATTCATCCTCTGTGGGGTGGGATGTGTGACCACAGCTCCATTCATCCTCTGTATGGTGGGATGTGTGACCGCAGCTCCATTCATCCTCTGTGGGGTGGGATGTGTGACCACAGCTCCATTCATCCTCTGTATGGTGGGATGTGTGACCGCAGCTCCATTCATCCTCTGTGGGGTGGGATGTGTGACAGCAGCTCCATTCATCCTCTGTAGGGTGAGATGTGTGACCGCAGCTCCATTCATCCTCTGTGGGGTGGGATGTGTGACCGCAGCTCCATTCATCCTCTGTAGGGTGAGGTGTGTGACAGCAGCTCCATTCATCCTCTGTGGGGTGGGATGTGTGACCGCAGCTCCATTCATCCTCTGTGGGGTGGGATGTGTGACCGCAGCTCCATTCATCCTCTGTAGGGTGGGATGTGTGACCGCAGCTCCATTCATCCTCTGTGGAGCAGCCGGATAATAACAAGCGCAGCGCTCGCAGCCACTAAGGGAATGAATGGATCAGGGGTCGAGTCGGACACGAGCTCCAGTGTAATGGGGGATAAAAGTTGCACGATCGGTGCAGGTCCCAGCAATCGGACCCCACTGATGAATAAGTTATCACTTATCTTTAGGCCACGTTCACACACTTTTTCTCTGATTTTACTGCTCCTGGTTTTGGCTTCAAATACTGAGGTAAAAAAAACTCACTGAATACTCAGCGTGTGAACGTGGCCTTAGTAAAGGTGATTACTTGTTTTCACTGGAGATTCTCTGTAAGTGCATATTTACTGCAGTGTAATAGTCACAGGACAGGGCAGGACAGGGAGGGGAGGGGTTAAATGTTTAAGTATTTAATTTCTACTGGAAAAAATCTCCCCCTTATAGAGAGAAAAAGTGACCTCCATACACAACACAATCCACTATACCAAAATCAATAATACCATATATAAGGGGGAAATACCGCCACACCGCGACCAGACCACATATTACCACCAAACAGTGAACAAATACAGCCACATACAAGGGAGAAATACCACCACACCGTGAACAGACCACATAGTGACCGAATACAACCACATACAAGGGAGAAATACCGTGACTGACTTACCAGTGACGTCTCTAGCTGACTTTATTCATCTTCGCTTTTTCTCTTCATCCGGCGCTGACCGTCATCACTTCTTCCTGCCATAACGTGTCTCTGCAGAAAATAACAGTCACCTATAGCCGATCACTCCCAGGGCACATTCCTCACTATTTCCCCAATTTCTACACCACGTCAGACTCTTGTTTCCCCATTGGAGACAGTATCCTCAAAATTAACTTATATTTCATCAGTAATAATGTCCCCTAACTTGCCCCTACAGTAATTATGCCCCACGTGCCACCATAAACTAATAATGTATGTCCCTCATTCTGGCCCCATATAGTAATTATGTCCCTCATCCTGGCCCCTTTTATTTAATAATGTCTGGGGAAACAAGTGGAATCAGAAGGGGTTGTTAATTGCTTCCTGCACAAAATATCCCCCCACACACTGCTCCTCTCCAAAATAGTCCCACAAAGTGCCCCTTTCCAAAATGTTCCCCCCAAAATTTCTCTTTCTATAATATCTCACCCAACTACATCCCTGTATAAATCCCCCCCCTCCTCATTATACTATGCTGCCTTCCAAAATCTTTGATGCCTCATAATGTCCCCCATTGCCCTATAATGTACCAATTTCTTTCACAACGTCCCCCACTGACCTATAATGCTCCAATTTGCTTCATAATGGCCCCCATTACCCTATAATGTCCTTCCACTGCCCTATAATGTCCCCCACTGCCCTATTATATCCCCCACTGCCCTATTATGTCCCCCACTGCCCTATTATGGCCCCCACTGCCCTATTATGGCCCCCACTGCCCTATTGGGGCCCCCACTGCCCTATTAGGGCCCCCCACTGCCCTATTATGTCCCCCACTGCCCTATTATGGCCCCCACTGCCCTATTATGGCCCCCACTGCCCTATTATGGCCCCCACTGCCCTATTATGGCCCCCACTGCCCTATTATGTCCCCCACTGCCCTATTATTTCCCCCACTGCCCTATTATGTCCCCCACTGCCCTATTATGGCCCCCACTGCCCTATTATGGCCCCCACTGCCCTATTATGGCCCCCACTGCCCTATTATGGCCCCCACTGCCCTATTATGTCCCCCACTGCCCTATTATGGCCCCCACTGCCCTATTATGGCCCCCACTGCCCTATTATGGCCCCCACTGCCCCATAATATGCTCCATAAAGTCCCCCACCGCTTCTTAATGCCACTTGTAAAATAACACTGCTCCTCCCCCACCCGCAGCCCCTCATATAAAAGTACATCTTCGGCTCCTCTGGAGCGCTTATCTGTGCCTGCGCGTCCTCCTCTTCATCCCTGCAGCTGCGGCCCCGGTGATGATGATGTCGGTGCAGGACTGAGGCGCGCTCCTCTGCAGCCCTGGCGATGACGGTACATTGCGGGGCTGAGCAGAGCTGCTCTCCCTCCTGTCACCGGCCGCACTGTACAAATGTATTGCGAACCTGAAAGACGCGCATACATCTGAATACCAGCGCGGTCGGTGCAGTCCTGGGGACTCCCGCAGTGCAGCGCTAGGACCTTTGGTGAGTCACATGACACATGTGATGTCACTAAAGGTCCTGCAACTGCGAAAACTTCAGTGATCAAACAGAACTTGTACGATCACTGAAGTTTACGATTGAAAGGCTGGGTGCCAGGGCCCACTCAGGCCTGTGCATGGTGAATGAAACGAAAATTTTGAGTATTAAATGTAACTATAGCTCGATTAATGACTCCGCGCCCCTCTCCACACACACACACACACACACACAATACAATACATCCCCCCCATCACCCACTACATACACACACACAAATACCATGCACCCCCCATTACCATCTCCCCACGCACACAATGCAATGCACCCCCCATGACCCCATCCACACACACACACATACACACACACACACACAATACAATGCACCCCCCATGACCCCCTACACACACAATGCACCCCCGATCACCCCCTACACACACACACTACAATGCACCCCCATTACCCTCACACACACACACACAATACACGCTCCATTACCCCCCCACACACAATACATCCCCCCCATCACCCGCTACACACACAAATACAATGCACCGCCCATCAGCCCCTACACACACACACAATGCACCCCGCATCACCCCACACACACACACACACACTTCCATCACCCCCTACACACACACACACAATACAATGCACCCCTCCATCACCTCCTACACACGCACACACACACAATACAATGCATCCCCCATCACACCCTACACACACACACACACACACACAAATACCATGCACCCCCCACTACCATCTCCCCACGCACACAATACAATGCACCCCCCCATCACCCCCTACACACACACACACACACACAATACACGCTCCATTACCCCCCCACACACAATACATCCCCCCACCACCCGCTACACACACACAATGCACCGCCCATCAGCCCCTACACACACACACAATGCACCCCTCATTACCCCCCCCCCACACACACACACACACAATGCACCCATCACACCCCACACACACACACACACACACAATACAATGCATCCCCCATCACACCATACACACACACATACAATGCATCCCCCATCACACCCTACACACACACACACACACACAAATACCATGCACCCCCCACTACCATCTCCCCACGCACACAATACAATGCACCCCCCATCACCCCCTCCAAACACACACACACACACACACACAATACAATGCACCCCCATCACCTCCTACATACACACACACAATACAATGCATCCCCCATTACCCATACACACAATACACGCTCCATTACCCCCCCACACACAATGCACCCCCCATCACCCCCTACACACACACCCACAATACAATGCACCCCCACTACTCCCTACACACACAATGCACCCCCATTACTCCCTACACACACAAACACACAATGTACCGTCCATCAACCCCTACACACACACAATGCACCCCCCCATCACCTCCTACACACACACACACACACACACACACACAATGCACCCCTCCACCACCCCCTACATACACACACACACAAAATACAATGCATCACCCCCCCACACACACATTACAATGTATCACCCCCTCCAAAGACACACACACACACACACACACAATACAAAGCACCCCCCCCCATCACCTCCTACACACAAACACACTACAATGCACCCCCATTACCCATACACACACACAATACACGCTCCATTACCACCCCACACACAATGCACCCCCCCATCACCCGCTACACACACACACAAATACAATGCACCCCCACTACTCCCTACACACACAATGCACCCCCATTATTCCCTACACACACACAATGCACCGTCCATCAGCCCCTACACACACACAATGCACCCCGCATCACCCCCTACACACACAATGCACCCCCCATCACCCCCTACACATACACACACAATGCACCCCTCCATCACCCCCTACACACACACACACACACACAAATACAATACATCCCCCCCATCACCCACTACACACACACACAATACCATGCACCCGCCATTACCATCTCCCCACGCACACAATACAATGCACCCCCTCCAAACACACACACACACACACACACACACAATGCACCCCCCATCACCCCCTACACACACACACACACAATGCACCCCCATTACCCCCTACACACAATGCACCCCTCCATCACCCCCTACATACACACACACAATACACGCTCCATTACCCCCCCACACACACTACATCCCCCATCACCCGCTACACACACACAAATACAATGCACCCCCACCACTCTCTACACACACAATGCACCCCCATTACTCCCTACACACACACAATGCACCGTCCATCAGCCCCTACACACAATGCACCCCGCATCACCCCCTACACACACACAATGCACCCCCCATCACCCCCTACACACACACACACAATGCACCCCTCCATCACCCCCTACACACACACACACACACATACAATACATCCCCCCCATCACCGACTACACACACACACACACACACACACAATACCATGCACCCCCTCCAAACATACACACACACACACACACACAATGCACCCCCCCATCACCCCCTACACACACACACACACACACACACACAATGCACCCCCATTACACCCTACACACAATGCACCCCTCCATCACCCCCTACATACACACACACACACACACACACACAATGCATCCCCCATCACCCTCTACACACACACACAATGCATCACCCCCTACACACACACACACACACACACACACACAATACAATGCATCCCCCATCACACCATACACACACACATACAATGCACCCCCCCATCACCCCCTACACACACAATACAATGCATCCCCCATCACACCATACACACACACACATACAATGCATCCCCCATCACACCCTACACACACACACAAATACCTTGCACCCCCCACTACCATCTCCCCACGCACACAATACAATGCACCCCCCATCACCCCCTCCAAACACACACACACAATACAATGCACCCCCATCACCTCCTACACACACACACAATACAATGCATCCCCCATTACCCATACACACAATACACGCTCCATTACCCCCCCACACACAATGCACCCCCCATCACCCCCTACACACACACCCACAATACAATGCACCCCCACTACTCCCTACACACACAATGCACCCCCATTACTCCCTACACACACACACACACAATGCACCGTCCATCAGCCCCTACACACACACAATGCACCCCCCCATCACCTCCTACACACACACACACACACAATGCACCCCTCCACCACCCCCTACACACACACACACACACACAATACAATGCATCCCCCATCACACCCTACACACACAATGCACCCCCCCATCACCCCCTACATACACACACACACATAAAATACAATGCATCACCCCCCCCCACACACACACTACAATGTATCACCCCCTCCAAACACACACACACACACACACACAATATAATGCACCCCCCCATCACCTCCTACACACAAACACACACTACAATGCACCCCCATTACCCATACACACACACAATACACGCTCCATTACCACCCCACACACAATGCACCCCCCATCACCTGCTACACACACACACACAAATACAATGCACCCCCACTACTCCCTACACACACACAATGCACCCCCCATCACCCACTACACACACACACACAATACCATGCACCCCCTCCAAACACACACACACACTGCACCCCCATTACACCCTACACACAATGCACTCCTCCATCACCCCCTACATACACACACACACACACAATACAATGCACCCCCCATCACCCCCTACACACACACACAATACATCCCCCATCACACCATACACACAATACAATGCACCCCCTCCCCCCCCACACACACACACAATACATCCCCCATCACCCTCTACACACACTCACAATGCATCACCCCCTACACACACACACACAATACAATGCACCCCCCATCACCCATTATACACACACACACAATTGTTACACCTCGTGGCTCTCCTGTGGCAAGGAATGAGACAGTCTCCTTGCCTGCCACGAGCGCTCCTGCTCAGCTGCGCCGAAGGTCTGCCAGACTGCAGGAGAAACCTCCTCAGAGAGGCAGCACAAGGGTGACACCTAGTGGTACTCCTGTTGCAAGAAATGAGGCGGTCTCCCATTCCTTGCCTGCCGCAGCTCCTCCTGCTCAGCAGCCTCGAAGGTCTGTGAGGTTGCGCAATGTGCAGAGGTTTGCTGCTCAGGGAAGCAGTGAGACTCCCGTTATCTCTACACATTGTGAGACCGAGGATCCCGCCTCTATTTCCCAGAGGCAGGAGGGTGAGCATGTGCTATGCTTGGTGGATCCTGATTCGCCCACTGACGTCACACGGCTTGATGACAAGGCTGGTGACGTGGTGAATCCTGACTGGCCAGGCTGGGATGTCGTGGATCCTGATTGGGTCAAGTCCATCATCTCCGCCTCGCGCCCGCCCTTGGCTGGAGCTACACCTCCTTAAAAGCTCCTCCTGCCATCATGGCGGCGCGCGACCGTCCTTCTATGTTTGGATGTCTGGCAGCGTGCTGCCACGCCACTGCTCAGGCATTATCTTCTGTGGGCTTGTCCCTTGCTGCTTAGGCAGCACCTGGTTTGCAGGCCGTGTCCCTGCCTTGCTGCTCCGGCAGTAGCTCCTTCTACAGGCCGTGTTCCTGTCCCAGGTGAGCTCCTCGAGTCTCCACTGGACTCACCTGGTTATTGAAAGCACACGTGCGTGGGCACCTCTGTGCTACCCTCGTGCCATATTCTCGTGACTTCCACTGGCACACGTGCGTGGGCACCTCTGTGCTTCCCCGTGCAACAGGTACACTGAGCCGTGTGATCCCTGCCATACAACCCACACGGGTTAGGGCAGACCGGTGTACATAGATCGTCTGTGACATTCCAGACGATCGCTAGCAGCAACCCGCTCACTCTTCACCCACCATAGCAGCGGTCCCTTACACCGCACAGTGGACCTTGACCGGCGGAAGCTGTCCATTCCCCATCTTGGCACGCTTCCCCGGGTCCCCCTCATAACATTACGGTCGCGCCAAAGGTCTGGCTATGGCTGAAGAGCAGCAGCAGTTGCTGCGTTATGTGCAGCAGTTGGAATCACGTTTGGCAGCAGTGGAGCAGTCTTCCTCCGACAAGACTGCTCTGACGACAGTCGCCACCCAGGCGGCTACCCAGGCTGTGCTATTGGGCGGAAGGTCTCCTCGCCTTGCGCTTCCAGAGCGCTTTAGCGGGGACAGCTCCGAGTGCCGTGGGTTTATAAACCAAGTTACCACCTACTTAGAGCTGTCCGCGACTCTTTACGCTACCGAGAAGGCGAAGGTAGCCTTCGTCCAGTCCCTGCTCACAGGGAGAGCGCTGAAGTGGTCTACGCTGTTGTGGGAGCGCGGAGATCGGGTGGTGAATAACTTAGCATCTTATCTTGGGGCCATGAGAATGGTGTTCCTCGGGCCTCAAGTCACCCACGACTCCGCGCTGCGCCTCCTACGACTTCGGCAAGGGTCCGCTTCAGTCGGGGACTTTGCCGTACACTTTAGGACACTTGCCGCAGAGCTGGACTGGCCCGATAAGGTCCTTGTCCCTGTGTTCTGGGAGGGCCTGGCAGGGTTCGTCAAAGACGCACTGGCCACGCGTGAGGTGCCTGCTACTTTAGAGTCCTTGATTGTGGTTGCCTCTCGCATAGACATCCGCCAGGCGGAGCGGAGGCTCGAGGTCTCTTCAGCACCCACGTCCTCACGGCCTAAAAAGCGTCTGGCTCCCGTCTTCCACCAGACAGGTCTCCCAGCCAGCTCTGTAGGCGACTCTGTGGAGTCAATGGAGGTGTCCAAAGCGGTCTCCTCTACCCCAGGTTCTCGGTCTGGTGTCATCTGCTTTTCCTGTGGGCAGAGGGGACACATAGCTACCCGATGTCCCAAACCGTCGGGAAAAGACAGCGTCTAGTTTCCATCAGAGGGGGGTTCCTAGACGCTGCTTCTCCCTCTAGGTTGACTATCAGCGCCCAGTTGCAGTTTGGCACTACTCTCTTCTCTGCTCTGGCCTGCCTGGACTCAGGCGCTGATGGCAATTTCATTTCGACCTCCCTGGCAACCCGATACTCAGTTCCCCTGGTTCTCTTGCCCAAGCCACTCAGGGTTCGGGTAGTCAACGGGTCCCTACTAGTCGATCCCATCACCCAGATCACCATCCCTCTCAGGATGGAAGTACCACCAGGACACCATGAGCAGGTGTCCTTCCTGGTGCTTCCAGGGGGGACGGATGAGATCCTACTGGGCCTCCCCTGGTTGAGACAGCATGCTCCTATACTCAACTGGGCAACAGGGGAGATCTCATCATGGGCAGGATCCTGTAGGGAGCACCTAGTGACTACCGAACCACCCGCTACCATTAGGTCGGTTGGGTCCTCAGGGAATACAGGGGAGCCAGGTTTACCGACACCTTATGAGGCCTACAGGGACGTCTTCTCCAAGAGGGCCGCAGATACCCTTCCTCCCCACCGGCCATACGATTGCCGAATAGACCTGAAGCCAGGCTCCGAGCCCCCTAGGGGCAGAGTGTATCCCCTCTCTGCTCCAGAGACGGAGGCTATGTCCAAATATATTCAGGACAGCCTGGCAAAAGGGTTCATTCGCAAGTCTATTTCACCGGCCGGTGCGGGGTTCTTCTTCGTGCAAAAGAAGGAAGGGGATCTACGCCCCTGTATCGATTACAGGGGATTAAATGCAATCACGATCAAAAACAAATACCCTTTGCCCCTCATTACGGAGTTATTTGATCGATTCCGCGGGGCAAAGATCTTCACGAAGCTGGATCTACGCGGGGCGTATAATCTAGTGCGAGTCCGAGAGGGCGATGAGTGGAAGACCGCCTTCAACACCAGGGACGGTCACTACGAGTATCTCGTAATGCCCTTCGGACTCTGCAATGCCCCCGCCGTATTTCAAGACTTTGTGAATGATGTTTTCCGGGATTTGTATCTTTCCGTGGTTGCATACCTGGATGATATCCTTATCTTCTCCCCCGATCTTGCCACCCATCGGAGGGATGTCATCCGAGTACTTAAGAGGCTCCGCACTCATTCGTTATATGCTAAGCTAGAAAAGTGCATTTTTGAACGTGAATCCTTGCCGTTCCTGGGGTATATCGTGTCCAGTCAGGGGTTAGCAATGGATCCGGGGAAGTTGGAGACAGTGATGAAATGGCCTGAGCCCCGCTCGCTGAAAGCGATCCAGCGATTCTTGGGGTTTATCAATTATTATCGCCAGTTCATTCCCAACTTCTCGACGGTGGCAGCACCCATCATTGCCCTTACCCGCAAGGGCGCTAATCCCAAAGAATGGACACGGGAAACGGTAGAGGCATTTCACACTCTCAAAACTTACTTCTCCAGAGCTCCCATCCTTCATCGTCCAGACATCTCCAAACCCTTTCTACTAGAGGTAGACGCCTCTTCGGTCGGTGCTGGTGCAGTCCTGTACCAGAAAGACGAACGAGGAAGGAAGCATCCATGTTTCTTTTTCTCCAAAACCTTTTCTCCGGCCGAGAGGAACTACTCCATAGGGGATAGGGAGTTACTGGCGATGAAACTAGCATTCCAGGAATGGCGGCATCTCCTGGAGGGTGCGAAGCATCCATTTGAAGTATTTTCCGACCATAAAAATCTCACATACCTCCAGACAGCACAACGCCTGAACCCAAGGCAGGCCCGTTGGTCCTTGTTCTTCTCCCGGTTCCGCTTTATTATCCGCCACCTGGCCGGTGAGAAGAACGTACGGGCCGATGCCTTGTCACGTTGTATGGTTGTGTTGGAGGAGGACGAGGAGGAGCCTCGTCTTATACTACCCCCGGACAGCTTGAGGATGGTCACTCCCACTTCTTTGGACCAGGTGCCACCTGGCAAGACCCTCGTTCCCCCTGAACTACGGAATGAGGTGCTATCGTGGGCCCATGCCTCCAAGGTCGGGGGTCACTTTGGGGTCAAAAGGACCAGAGACCTTGTGACTAGGCACTATTGGTGGCCGAGACTACCCCAGGACATACAGGAGTATGTGGGAGCCTGTATGTCGTGTGCACGGAATAAGCCGTCCCGGCAGAGACCGGCAGGTCTTCTTCACCCACTGCCAGTGCCGGATCGTCCCTGGGAAGTGGTGGGAATGGACTTCCTGGGAGATCTGCCCAAGTCAGCAGGTCACAAGGTCGTATGGGTCATCACGGATCACTTCTCTAAAATGGTCCACTTGGTGCCTCTCCCATGACTCCCGACGTCACGTGCTCTCGCCACCTTATTCATTAGGCATGTATTTAGGCTGCATGGCATGCCTGACAAGGTGGTGAGCGACCGGGGTCCCCAGTTCGCGTCTCGCTTCTGGAGAGAGCTCTGTAAGCTCCTGCAGATAGAGCTGAACATCTCCTCCGCATACCATCCTGAAACCAATGGACTGGTAGAGAGGACCAATCAGACCTTGGTAACTTACCTCCGCCATTTTATCTCCGCGCACCATGACAACTGGGCTAACCTCCTTCCTTGGGCCGAATTTGCCATTAATAATTCGGTCCATGAATCCTCTGGTCAGACTCCGTTCCTGCTCAATAACGGACAACATCCCAGAATCCCGGTTCCGATGCCCATTACGTCACCCGATCCTAGAGTGGAGGATTGGGCGACCGAGGCCCGGGAGATCTGGGATAACACCCAAGAGGCTCTTAAGAGGGCTAAAGACCGGATGGTGACAACGGCTGATGAGCGCCGCCGCCCTGCACCATCCTTCGCCCCTGGTGACCTAGTGTGGCTGTCCTCTAAGAATGTTAACCTACGGGTACAGGCAGCCAAGTTCGCCCCTAGGTACCTGGGTCCGTTTAAAGTGCTAGAGCAGGTGAACCCGGTGGCATACCGACTCCAGCTCCCTCCACGCTGGGCTATAGCCAACACCTTTCACGTGTCCCTCCTGAAACCCGTACGACTTAATAAGTTCTCGGGGTCCCTGATGCCTCAAACTGACCCCCCGCCCGACGACTCTGAGGTGGCGAAGCTTGTGGAGACAAAAGTTATACGGGGCAGGAGGTACTACCTTGTGGAGTGGGTCGGCCGTGGTCCGGAGCATAGATCCTGGGAATTGGAGGATCATATCCACGCCCCGGGTTTGATAGCGGCCTTCGAGCATGGGCAGGGGGGGGGGCTAGACGGGGGGGTAATGTTACACCTCGTGGCTCTCCTGTGGCAAGGAATGAGACAGTCTCCTTGCCTGCCACGAGCGCTCCTGCTCAGCCGCGCCGAAGGTCTGCCAGACTGCAGGAGAAACCTCCTCAGAGAGGCAGCACAAGGGTGACACCTAGTGGTACTCCTGTTGCAAGAAATGAGGCGGTCTCCCATTCCTTGCCTGCCACAGCTCCTCCTGCTCAGCAGCCTCGAAGGTCTGTGAGGTTGCGCAATGTGCAGAGGTTTGCTGCTCAGGGAAGCAGTGAGACTCCCGTTATCTCTACACATTGTGAGACCGAGGATCCCGCCTCTATTTCCCAGAGGCAGGAGGGTGAGCATGTGCTATGCTTGGTGGATCCTGATTCGCCCACTGACGTCACACGGCTTGATGACAAGGCTGGTGACGTGGTGAATCCTGACTGGCCAGGCTGGGATGTCGTGGATCCTGATTGGGTCAAGTCCATCATCTCCGCCTCGCGCCCGCCCTTGGCTGGAGCTACACCTCCTTAAAAGCTCCTCCTGCCATCATGGCGGCGCGCGACCGTCCTTCTATGTTTGGATGTCTGGCAGCGTGCTGCCACGCCACTGCTCAGGCATTATCTTCTGTGGGCTTGTCCCTTGCTGCTTAGGCAGCACCTGGTTTGCAGGCCGTGTCCCTGCCTTGCTGCTCCGGCAGTAGCTCCTTCTACAGGCCGTGTTCCTGTCCCAGGTGAGCTCCTCGAGTCTCCACTGGACTCACCTGGTTATTGAAAGCACACGTGCGTGGGCACCTCTGTGCTACCCTCGTGCCATATTCTCGTGACTTCCACTGGCACACGTGCGTGGGCACCTCTGTGCTTCCCCGTGCAACAGGTACACCGAGCCGTGTGATCCCTGCCATACAACCCACACGGGTTAGGGCAGACCGGTGTACATAGATCGTCTGTGACATTCCAGACGATCGCTAGCAGCAACCCGCTCACTCTTCACCCACCATAGCAGCGGTCCCTTACACCGCACAGTGGACCTTGACCGGCGGAAGCTGTCCATTCCCCATCTTGGCACGCTTCCCCGGGTCCCCCTCGTAACACACAATGCAGCCCCCCATCACTCCCCACACACACACACACACAATACAGTGCACCGTCCATTACCCCTCCCCCACATACAATAAAATGCACCCCCCATCACCCCCTACACACACACACACACACAATACAATGCATCCCCCATCACACCCTACACACACACACACACACAATGCACCCCCCATCACCCTCTACACACACACACACACAATGCATC